>NC_064631.1:289872563-290173813 GCF_023864275.1 Schistocerca cancellata | reverse complement strand
TATTTGATTAGGAACAGACAGGTGCCGACTATAGGAAAATTAGCGAGACTTCGTACAGAAGAGAAGCATATTTATGAATATCAAGAACCCAGATGCCAAGTCAGCACTAAGGAAAGTAGAGAAAGGTGGAAGTTGGTAGGAGTATACTGTATAAGCGCTCTATATAAGAAAAACAAAATTGACGTCAAAGCTACAAAAATAGAAGAGGAAGTAGATCAAAATGAGTTGGGAAATATGATAGAGCACTGAAGAACATAAATGATAACAAGACTCCTGGAGTACAAGATATTCCCAGAGAATTTTTTAGGTCATTGGAGCAGCCAGAAATGGCAAACCTATTCCGCCTAGTGTGCAAGATATATGAGTCTGCGGAGATACCCACAGACTTCAAGAAGAATGTAATAATTCCTATTTCAAAGAAAGTACGTGGAAATAGGAGTGAATATTATTTAACTATCAGTGTTAAAAATCATGGGTGCAAAATACCGAAAGAATTATTTAGAGCAGAATGGAAAAACTGGTAAAAGGAGACATCAGGGAAAGACAGTTTCACTTATGGATAAATGCAGTAACACGCGAGGGAATACTTACGTTATGAATTATCATAGAAGACAGATTAAAGAAAGGAAAACTTACGTTTATAGCGTTTGCAGAATTAGAGAGAGCTTTTGACAATGTATACTGAAACACCCTCTTGAAATTCTGAAGGGAGCGAAAGATTATATACTGCTTGTACAGAAATCAGACTGTAGTTACAAGAATCGAAGGACATGAAAGAAAAGCAGTGGTTGAGAAGGAAGTGAGACTTGAAGCGGCTGGTGTTGCTGCCTCTGGATCACGGGGTCCTGGGTTCGATTCCCGGCCAGGTTGGGGATCTTCTCTGCCTGGGGACTGGGTGTTTGTGTTGTCCTCATCATTTCATCATCATGATCATCATCATCATTCATGATGGGATTGTGTAAAAATTGGACTTTGAAAAAAAAATTTGGGCTTCTTACGGGCGCTGATGACCTAACATCATCATCAACAGAGTTGAAGTGTATCGGACGACAGAGTATCATACTGCTACAGGTACAAGTGTTTTGGAGAAGAACCGTTCAGAGTACATCGTCGAACATGGAATCCACAGCAGGTGACCACTATGTGTTCCCAAGTTGACCCAACGACATCATCAATTACGATTGTAATGGGCACAGGATAATCTACACTGAACCTTGGGCCGATTGAAACCTGTCACTTGGTGATATGAACTGTGGTGTCACCGCCAGACACCACACTTGCTAGGTGGTAGCTTTAAATCGGCCAGGGTCCATTAGTACATGTCGGACCCGCGTGTCGCCGCTGTCAGTAATTGCAGACCGAGCGCCACCACACGGCAGGTCTAGAGAGACGTACTAGGACTCGTCCCAGTTGTACGACGACTTTGCTAGCGACTACACTGACGAAGCCTTTCTCTCATTTGCCGAAAGATAGTTAGAATAGCCTTCAGCTAAGTCCATGGCTACGACCTAGCAAGGCGCCATTAACCATTTCTAGAGAGAGTCTCACTTGTTTCATCAAGAACGCTGTATACAAATGATGGATTAAAGTTAAGTATTCCAGCAGCTACGTACTTTTCTTTATAGCATTCATTACGTATCCTGTTTCAGACCTAAGCAAGCCTGCGTGAGTTGACGCGTGCATTTCGGCCTCCTTCTCTAAAAACAGTGTCGGCACGTCTGCCGACACTTCATGAACCTTGTTTCACTTTGCACCAGGTCGATGCTTATGTTCAGATACGGCGTCATCCGATAGAACTACTGCTCGAAACATGAACTGTGCCATGGATGCAGGCCAGTGGGAACAGTATTATGCTATTGGAAACATTCATCTGGGCTTCTATGAGAACTGTGGTAATAATATACGGCAGCTGTGGACAACATGAACATTTCTGCAAACCACAAACCACTTGCATCCTTTTATGCTTTATATCACTTCTTTGGTGGCGAAGGCCAATTCCAGCACGATAACTGCCCATATTGCATGCCCAAAATCGTGTTACAGCGGTTTGAAGAGCATGACATTTGCGTGATATCTTGGCCACTAAATTCACCTGATCTGATCCGAGGGAACTATCAGTCACCAACACCATACATACAAATCACGGACCAATATTTTATGGGAACAGCCTTTATCTGTTCATAGACTTCCTTTGCCACATACCTTCAGAAACCTAACAAGGACTTACTTGTCTGTTCCATGCCACACTGAATAACTGCTGTACTGCATACCAAAAGTGGAACAACATGCAGCTAAGCAAGTTGTTATAATGTTTTGGACAATCAATGTAAGTTGACATTTCTTCGGAATCGACTGCCAGCAAAAATTAATGAAATTCTGCAGTACTATAGCTATGATGATTCTGATCCATTTTGACGTTCAAACATCTGTTGGAGGTCATCAAAAGTCCATCATGTGCAAGTACGACATCATCAATGATGCAGAATGTATGATGTCGGAAAGATGCCATTGGTGAGAAATTTAAAAACATTAAGATAGCGATGGTGGGAAATTTTTGTAGTTCTGACAATAAATGAAACACCCAATCAACATGCATAAAATGCAAGATGGCAACTATGGAAAAAATTACTTTTTAATTTTTGGTGTGCATTAAAATGAAATAGCTAATCATAGAATTTTTACCTAAAATGAGATAACCAACCAACTCAAATATTCCATCACAGTCAAAACCAGGGTAGTGGTGAAAAATTTTCATTGACATTAAACATCCACATCCAATGATAGCTGTGCGTCTGAGAAGGACTTTGAGCTTTTATTCTATTGAGGCTATGAAACATCACCATAATAACCTAATATGTTGCTACAAGTGAGGCTGCTACAAAAAAATTAACGCCAACGGCCGAAAGCAGTCCCTTATCAGCGCCTATTGCGCAACCGGAAGTGAATTATTCTGCAACACGATCTAAGTAAAACTAGAGATCGTGTGTTGCAGCAGCCTCGCCAGAGACTAAGTCCCGTTCAAGGTCACCCGCATTAAGATACGAAACGTCAAGCGAAACGTACAAGCAGTGTTTGGAGGTAGTACCTGGCTCACACTTGCTGTTGTATGGGGCAATCAAGCAGATTATGGTGGCCTTGAAACATTTCTGGATGCTAACATTTTGGCTTGGAAGACATGGAGTATTGCTGAGACTACAGCACTGTTGGCTAAACAGCCTTATGGTGCTCTTGTTCCAAGCATGCCATTTGTTTTGACCACGAGAAGGAAGAAGAAATTAAATGCTGATGAGTACCTGTTCTTATGGGCGAAAGTCGGCAATGGCAGTTGTAAAATAAAGATCAACGGTGATTGTATGATTTATTATAAACAATAAACTGTGTTCTGTCCTTTCCTTATCTCTTTTCCTTATCTCCCTCCCTTTTTTATTAAAAAAATGTATTCACTTTTTTTGTGGCTGTGCCGCTCTTGGTTGTACGAGTGAGCGCCTTACCAGCGCGAGTTGCGCAACCGGAAGTGAATTATTCTGCAACACTCGTGTTAACGTGCCACAGTAATGCCTCTGCGACGTGGTTACCGTCGTCGCTGGCGGCGCAGTGTACCTGTGTATCGCAGTTTGAAGGCGATTGATATTGACTTGGCTGCTCAGTTTAATAAACAGCAATTGCTTGGAGGTCCAAATGTTTTTCGTGGACTCCATCTTAACTTTACTTGTGATGTACAAGCAGTGTTTGGAGGTAGTACCTGGCTCACACTTGCTGTTGTATGGGGCAATGAAGCAGATTATGATGGCCTTGAAGCATTTCCAATGCCATTTGTTATGTACATTTCGCATCTTAATGCGGGTGACCTTGAACGGGACTTAGTCTCTGGCGAGGCTGCTGCAACACACGATCTCTAGTTTTACTTAGATCGTGTTGCAGAACAATTCACTTCCAGTTGCGCAATAGGCGCTGATAAGGGACTGCTTTTTGTTGCGATAAGCGCTATATATATATATATATATATATATATATATATATATATATATATATATATATGTGTGTGTGTGTGTGTGTGTGTATTACTCAAAAAAAATTTCATAAGTGTATACACACACACACACAAATGTGTATGTAAAATACTGTAGCCTCATCACTAAATTCATTGTTCTTTTCCTTCACTCTTTCAATGAGAACCTTTAAGTGTGTGGAGAATCATTTTGCACATGATAGTTCAAGTTCTTTAGAAATATTGACTTTTTTATCAATATGATGATGTGTCAGATTAATGTTCAACCTCCTATAAAACCGAAGGAAATTTCAGAAGAAATAAATAAAATTTATGGATTATATTTTTCATTTTTTACTCAATGATCAGTTACAAGTCACAATAACTGTTTTTACAATTACACACATACACAAAATCACATTTAACTTCCACTTGTAGTGCAAATTTCATTTTACATTATCGTACACACATGATAAAACCTATGATCATTTTTCAGGTGATAGCGACACCAGGCTAAGTTATCCACTTTATCTGCTTCAAGGCATATTTATTCCCTCATGAAGTTTGTTGTAAATAATCCACAGCAGTTCGGAAGGAGAAATGATGTACATAATTACTGCACAATCTACATTTATCAGCACAAGATAATATACATTTTGTTTATTATCTGGTGCTTATAATTGTAGATTGTGCTGTTTAACAATACGAACTACATAGCACATGTAGCGAATAATACACATTTGCACATAACACTCCAGAATGTGATTAAATGGAATGAGAAGTCATAGCATAGATTAAATAAATTATGGAGCATGAATGTTTATTGTTGTAGTAGGCTGCGGCCAAATCGTCTGTTGCACACACAGTTATAGCCTCATACAATAGTGCTAAATTTATCATCTAGTATGAAATACTTATCATCAGCAGCCAAAACGAAGAACTTCTTTCCAGCATATATATAATAGTGTGTTTGGTACAATCTGACAAAATGTACGAAAGATGAAAGACATAAAACTAACATGCAGACAAGGTAGATACAGAGCAGATGCACTGGTTGCAGAACCTAATTTTCACAAAAGCGTTATTTTAAAGAAAAGTTAGTTAGTACTGAATTAAACAAATATAATGCTATGCTTAATAAGCCAATGGAAATGGTTATTTTGCCTATTTCAGAGATCCACCTTACAGACTTTCATTATGGATGTACACTAAACAAGTTACCAACATAGTATGTAAAACTGATTTACTTGGAAATTAGGTAGCTTGATACTTCAGGTTTCTCTGTAAATAAAAGATATAACGCTCCACTTTTAAATAAAAATTACGTAGGATTGTATAAAGACGAGATGAATGGTAAACCTATTACTGTATCTGTCAGTCTGTGAGATAAAATGTATGCACTAGGGACTGAATAAGGATGTGTATTCAAAGCACAAAATAAAGGGTGTGAAACATTCTTCTGATAAAGAGTTAACCATTGATAATTACCAGCAGTGTTACTGAATTCTGATGTTAAAACAACTGTACCTTAGGTCAGTCACAATTTTAATGACTGGCTATTATGACAGTTCACATTCGATTTCTTAAAGCTGTATCAGTACAAACCCAGTCTATAATATCATCGTTGATTTTAACATAGTTGATGACTCACCGATTATTTGTAGCTTAGACTATTGAGCCCTCTGTAGCAGCCCCCTTCATCACCACACATTGCAAAATGGAGATGTCACAGTATCCTGATTTGCTAAACCCCTCGATCACACATGCGCAGAAGACAGCAGCATCAAGTGACTCTTCTGCTGTTACCTACCTTTTCGCTTAGTTAGCGAGTCAATACTCTCACAATATCCAGGCGTGTCATACCAGGTGGTTATAATTAAACTGATGGTATTCCGAGTGCTGCAGTGAGGACTGTATACATCGCACAACGCTGAAACATCGTAGGTATGCCGATTAATCGGTACCCTTGCGGACTATGGTGAAAAAATAATAGTCCCTCTTTCTACCACCAGCTTAAAAGCAATCGAGTGTGAAATGTTCCCTGATTTAAAGTCAATATATTGTTTGTCGCTTGGCGATGCCCGCT
The DNA here is from genome assembly GCF_023864275.1 of Schistocerca cancellata. Classification (NCBI taxonomy): domain Eukaryota; kingdom Metazoa; phylum Arthropoda; class Insecta; order Orthoptera; family Acrididae; genus Schistocerca; species Schistocerca cancellata. The sequence continues at coordinate 290,167,739 of NC_064631.1, read as the reverse complement.
GATTTCTTTTGTGAAGTGATTGTTGGTGGGAGGGGTTAAGAAGGTTGAAGTTTTCCATACGAAACACAGAGGCTATTGAGAAGAAAGATGGTGCACGGTTGGTAAAGTTGTTTTATCAGGACAACAGCAATAGCAGCGCTGCATTGCGGAAATATCGCCTACAGAAACAGCTGTGAAGAGGCTCCATATCACTAAATGAGCCAGACAATATGAAACAGAAATTTGAAGAAACGGGCGACTTAGGTGGTGCAACAGGGATAGGGAGGCGTCCCATTCCCACGGAAGTTTTTGATGAAGTTACTGTAGTATAACCGAACGCGCAAAGCATGCCTCAAATTCTGTACCCATTGCTCGAGCTAAGTCACAGCCATTGTCTTTCCCCTGCTCAACAGTTCAAAATATTTTTCGCCACGTTTTACACTGGTACCCCTACCAGATTCATAATGTACACCAAATGAAGCCCCAAGATAGGTTACGACGCCTTGACTGCGCCCTTCGTTTTTTGGCATGTATGGAAATAGATAACATTTGGCTGGGGAATATTCCTTGGATGGAAGAGATACATTCGACTCTGCACAGTGCCATGAATGCACAGAACTGTCGCATATGATGTTCTGTTGCAGCACATACTGTGCAGGAAAATCCATTGCACTGAGCTTGTTTCACAAGATTCTTCATTCTCAGTCTGCTTTTCTTTGAGGAGATGACACTTCGTTGGCCAGTTAGGTGTACTGTGACTTTTGCACTTTATAATGTCCTCCCTGTGCAACACGTGATTTCAAGTTTGCAAGACAGCAACTGTGTCCACACCACTATTTTCATGCAACATTGGATGACACTACATGTCGCTTGTCAGGTGAAAGATTTGCTTCGAGAAATCGTCAGTACGTCCGTATCATCTCTAGGCAATTTCATGATCCCCAAACCTAAATCCATATGACTTCTGGTTGTGAGGATATCTGAAAGATTGTGTCTGTCAGGAATGCATCCAGACTCTTCCTGATCTGATGAACAGAATATGACGACATATCGCTCTATTACGCCAGATGTAATGAAAGTAACTGTCGACAATGTACTGTTATATATGCAGCACGTTGTTGTGTTGGGAGATCGTATTAAACACGTGTGCAACTTGTGACCATACTCTAATAAATGTGTCAGAACCATCGTTATCACGTGTTTGACCGTTTCTCCTCTTTTCCTACTTCCACACCACACTGGAAAGCTTATAGTGAAATATTTTCATCTGGTGGCAGGAAGTGGGACTATTATTTTTTTGTAGCATTCTCCATGAGCTCATCGGTTAAAGAACTTACCTATGATGTAGCAGTGTCCTGAGATGTATATAGCCAGTACTACTGCACTAGGAACGCCATTAGTTTAATTATAAGCAACTGGTATATTGCTGTCTCAACAGAAATGCCTGTGTGCATTCTCAGGAAGAAAATCGATGACGTTTTTAAAGCGAGTCCAGATTTGTTTGCCTGCCAAGGAATTGGCATGTATGTCATATTGTGACCAGCTGAGTCAAATACATTGTTGAGGATTGTGAGTCATGTAACGAAATTTCCAATACTTTCCAAAAAGGTTTACAGGGACATCAAGCATTACATCATCAAGCATCAGTCAAATCAAAAACTTAACCCATAACATACACAGTATAATTGTTGATTATGATAAATAATATAACGTAATCAAAACATCCAACGAATCATTTGGAAAACTTTTGAACATAGTGTCAATCTGTGTAAACTCAGATCATTGATATACTTTTGAACATGACGGCAATTTACCCAAAATTCAAGTTCTTTTGAACATGAAAAGCTGTGTTGCTGCTTGATAGTTCATCTGTGGCAGTGTGATGGAATCAGCTGCATGCATATGTCGCAAGTGTGTCACAATGTATAAGCTGAGCTGTGCCAGTCTATCAGGATTCCATTTGAAAAAAACTATCACCAGAGCCCGTCTTGTGCAGTCTTAAGTCGTTGTCATTCACAGAGATCTCGTAAATGGTTTGCTTATGGATGCATGTTTGCTGGAAATGTATTTTGCTTTTACTGTTCTATACTTTCGTTCTGTCAGTTTTTCGTTATTAATTATGGTACACATATGTATACAAAAGATGTAATCACTCTTTAAAAACGTGTTTACCAACATACGACATTGTAGTAACAAATTAGACCTCTGGCTATGATACGAAGATGGTATACCTCAGCTCAGATGGTTAATCATGTGATTGTGCCAGCGAATAATCGGATATAGGAAATACTTCCGGGTGGTACTTATGTATGGAAAGTAACTTTTTCGCCTTTGATTATCAACAAATAAATACATGTAATTTTACAGTTTATCTCTTAGCACAGAAATAAACAAATAGCGTTAAAGGTCATGTAACAAACTTGTTCAATCTTAATGGCATTTGAAGTATATTTAGCTTGATTGATACATAGTTTTACCAGAGGACACTAATATATCTGTTACATCTGTATGATTTCGTTACTTCCTCATTGTTTAAACATTCTACTGCGACACCCGCCACATAGTACATTATTACATACTCCTAACAAATTCTTCACCTGACAGTGGCCTTAAGTTATCTTAGAGGCTTAAAATCTTGTAGCTAGCACATAAGCACATGCATACTGGCAGATTCTGGTGTTAGAATCCTATTTAAGACATAGTATCTGGCATCCACTGCTCATACACACTTTCAGCTGCTTGTGATACAATTATATTTAACCATTTATTGTTTACTGTTTAGCCATTGAACAGCTTAACTGCATTTAACCATTTACCATTGCTTGTCTACTGTTTATCATTCAACCATTTAACTGTTCAGCTGGCTAACCCTTTTCTATTTACCATTTAACCATATACCAGATGTTATTTAACATTTACTGTTTATCATTTAAAGATTTACTGTTTACCACTTCCCATTTACTATTAACCAATGCCAGTAGTGGTAGACTTTCATTTATGTTGATTGAGCATTGTGGTTATCACCATCCCTCTCAATTCTGTTGGACAAAAGATTAGCCTCAGTAGTGGTGTGTTGAAATATCTGCAAAATATTTGCAGGAAACTATCAGTGTTTCCAAACATGCAAGTCGAAGTTGACTTTGTGCTGTCAAATGTAGTTAATCTCGTTTGTCAACTGCTACAGAGATTGGCATAGCAGTTCTGAAAGGAGAGAACAGACCAAGACGAAGAAGATGAAGCCAAAGCGAACAGAAGGCAGAGCTATTGGATGAGGAGGAGAAGGCAAAGAATAAATGAACACAATGTAATGAAGGTTATGATGATGATGATGATGATGATGATGATGATTAATAGTCATGAAACAAAACTCGAGGAGAGACAGGGGGTAAAGTGTCATATCAATCATTGGTGATTCAGCAGAAGATGTAGATGTAGATGATTAAATAATTCACAATGTAAGATGCCCAGGAAAGATGGGGTTATATAATCAGTTGTTTAAAATTAAACCTCCTGAAAAGAGTTACATAACATCTTCAAGATTATGATAAAATGCTCAACACTATCAGTGCTCATAATCAAAAATATCTCTCCCACAGACAAGTAAATTTCAACAGAGGTTATAAATATACAATGCATTGGACAAAATTAATGGATCATTTTTGAGAGATGATGGCATATATACTCTCATCTCTCATACAGACAAGTAAATCCCAACAGAGGTTATAAATATACACTTACCATTAAGCCTGGTTTCAGTAACATTAGTGGATCATTATTGAGAGATGATGAGATACATGGTGTCATAGAAGAGACAAGATGATATTCTAAAAAGTGTTGGAGATAAATAAGAACGTGAATTACATTCATGTGTTTCCACTGGATGACAGCTTAAGATATCAAACATTTTGTGCTGTAGGACAAAGGTAAGAGGACTAGTATGTGAATAAATGTCAGAACATCGATTTTTTTTAATTTTTGTCTACAAACTTCTATGTAGTTTTCTGAACGAGAAAAAGTTTACCTCGAGGATATTGTACCAAAGAAATCCCCAAATTAAAGAAACTTAAAAGTGTTTGCACACATTGCAGACAGCAATGTTAAAAACAGAATTTTGTTCTCACTTGCTTGTTTTTTATGACTTTTTAGTCTCTAATGTCTTAATGACACAAGATTATTATAGAAGTAATTACATGGTAGGACTCAAAACCTAAATAAGAGCTTTAACAACTGCTGATGCAAACAAATAAGAAGTACAATTCTGGTACAACTAAGTACTTTGAAAATAAGTTTGCTGAATGCTCTGCTATGTTTCTGTGATGGTGTAGTGTCAAGGCTCCAGTTTATGGAATTGATGGCAGTGCCTGGTGGATAACATATGCAAAAAACTTCTATTGTCATTGGCTGCAGGAGACATTTCAAAACAGAGAAATTATCGTTGGAAACCACCGAAGAACCAACTTTAATAAGAAGAAGCCTGAATAAGGAAAGGGAGGGACAACAAGACCAGAAACAATATGAATATGGCCCTGGGATGCATTACTGTTATGTGGGATATGTAAAGAAACAACCTTTAAATTCAACATGAAATTGCACAAAGTTCACTTTTTTGACATTCTGGTACATACTGGTTAAAAACTGTTAAGGACAGAGAGTTGAAATGTTGTTTTAAAACATACTTCACTAAAAAGTTGATTATTATTATGACTTACTTTTGCAAATTAAAGACGTTTTAAAGAAAAACAGAGTTAATTACTGAAATTTTTGATAACCATTTTTTTTTAAATTACCATAATTTGTGACAGCAACGTGTTTTGAAAGTACGCTTTAAACGTATTTTTTCCTTCCATTCCCGCTGTAATATATTAATATGTTGATGTGGCACGTTATAATGGTGAAGCCTTCAATTAGCCATTATGGAGAGAGAGAGAGAGAGAGAGAGAGAGAGAAAGGGAGTGAAATAAAGTAAGAGAGAGAGAGAGAGCGAGAGAGAATAGAAGAGAGAGAGACGATGGAGGGAGGCAAATTAAATTTGACACAACAATTAGTGGAGTATGAAACAGACACATAAATGAAATTCATTGATGAGGCAGAGTTTTAGGTTCTTACGTATTTTTGATGTTAGAAATACTGTCACAGAAAATAGATTTGGACATAGAGCAGAATTCCATGTGGTGTCAATTAACGAATTACTTGCAGAACAGCTGCTGTGTGGTGCTAACAACGTTCTGCAGTTTGTTACTGCGTAAAAAGAAACTACGAAAATCGACTGGTGTACATGTAACCATTCCTAACACTCAAAACAGAGAAAAACTTATCAACCCTGTTCTGTCAGCATGCAGTTTTAATTATCTGCCTGTAAAGTACGTGGAGTTTCTTAACACTGACTCCAAAAATGAAGATGTAAGTAATACACAGAAGTGTTATATTAAATCAAGGGAAATATATTTCTGTCAAACGAGGACATTGTTCTCCACAACAATGTTAGATATAGATATCACTGAATCAGGACTGGTACCCACAAACAGTAGTACAAGTTTATATGCCAACTAGCTCTGCAGATGACGAAGAAATTGAAGAAATGTATGATGAGATAAAAGAAATTATTCAGATAGTGAAAGGAGACGAAAATTTAATAGTCATGGGTGACTGGAATTCGAGTGTAGGAAAAGGGAGAGAAGGAAACGTAGTAGGTGAATATGGATTGGGGCTAAGAAATGAAAGAGGAAGTCGACTGGTAGAATTTTGCACAGAGCACAACATAATCATAGATAACACTTGGTTTAAGAATCATGAAAGAAGGTTGTATACATGGAAGAACCCTGGAGATACTAAAAGGTATCAGATAGATTATATAATGGTAAGACAGAGATTTAGGAACCAGGTTTTAAATTCCAGGGGCAGATGTGGACTCTGACCACAATCTATTGGTTATGACCTGTAGATTAAAACTGAAGAAACTGCAAAAAGGTGGGAATTTAAGGAGATGGGACTTGGATAAACTGAAAGAACCAGAGGTTGTACAGAGTTTCAGGGAGAGCATAAGGGAACAATTGACAGGAATGAGGGAAAGAAATACAGTAGAATAAGAATGGGTAGCTTTGAGGGATGAAGTAGTGAAGGCAGCAGAGGATCAAGTAGGTAAAAAGACCAGGGCTCTTAGAAATCCTTGGGTAACAGAAGAAATATTGAATTTAATTGATGAAAGGAGAAAATATAAAAATGCAGCTAATGAAGCAGGCAAAAAGGAATACAAACGTCTCAAAAATGAGATCGACAGGAAGTGCAAAATGGCTAAGCAGGGATGGCTAGAGGACAAATGTAAGGATGTAGAGGCTTATTTCACTACGGGTAAGATAGATACTGCCTACAGGAAAATTAAAGAGACCTTTGGAGATAAGAGAACCACTTGTATGAACATCAAGAGCTCAGATGGAAACCCAGTTCTAAGCAAAGGAGGGAAAGCAGAAAGGTGGAAGGAGTATATAGAGGGTCTATACAAGGGCGATGTACTTGAGGACGATATTATGGAAATGGGAGAGGATGTAGATGAAGATGAAATGGGAGATATGATACTGCGTGAAGAGTTTGACAGAGCACTGAAAGACCTGAGTTGGAACAAGGCCCCCGGAGTAGACAACATTCCATTGGAACTACTGACGGCCTTGGGAGAGCCAGTCCTGACAAAACTCTACCATCTGGTGAGCAAGATGTATGAAATAGGCGAAATACCCTGAGACTTCAAGAAGAATATAATAATTCCAATCCCAAAGAAAGCAGGTGTTGACAGATGTGAAAATTACCGAACTATCAGTTTAATAAGCCACAGCTGCAAAATACTGTCACTAATTCTTTACAGACGAATGGAAAAACTAGTAGAAGCCGACCTCGGGGAAGATCAGTTTGGATTCCGTAGAAACACTGGAACACGTGAGGCAATACTGACCTTACGACTTATCTTAGAAGAAAGATTAAGGAAAGGCAAATGTACGTTTCTAGCATTTGTAGACTTAGAGAAAGCTTTTGACAATGTTGACTGGAATACTCTCTTTCAAATTCTAAAGGTGGCAGGGGTAAAATACAGGGAGCGAAAGGCTATTTACAATTTGTACAGAAACCAGATGCCAGTTATAAGAGTCGAGGGACATGAAAGGGAAGCGGTGGTTGGGAAGGGAGTGAGACAGGGTTGTAGCCTCTCCCCGATGTTATTCAATCTGTGTATTGAGCAAGCAGTAAAGGAAACAAAAGATAAATTCGGAGTAGGTATTAAAATCCATGGAGAAGAAATAAAAACTTTGAGGTTCGCCGATGACATTGTAATTCGGTCAGAGACAGGAAAGGACTTGGAAGAGCAGTTGAATGGAATGGACAGTGTCTTGAAAGGAGGATATAAGATGAACATCAACAAAAGCAAAACGAGGATAATGGAATGTAGTCAAATTAAGTCGGGTGATGCTGAGGGAATTAGATTAGGAAATGAGACACTTAAAGTAGTAAAGGAGTTTTGCTATTTGGGGAGCAAAATAACTGATGATGGTTGAAGTAGAGAGGATATAAAATGTAGACTGGCAATGGCAAGGAAAGCGTTTCTGAAGAAGAGAAATTTGTTAACATCGAGTATAGATTTAAGTGTCAGGAAATCATTTCTGAAAGTATTTGTATGGAGTGTAGCCATGTATGGAAGTGAAACATGGACGATAAATAGTTTGGACAAGAAGAGAATAGAAGCTTTCGAAATGTGGTGCTACAGAAGAATGCTGAAGATTAGATGGGTAGATCACATAACTAATGAGGAAGTATTGAATAGGATTGGGGAGAAGAGAAGTTTGTGGCACAACTTGACCAGAAGAAGGGATCGGTTAGTAGGACATGTTCTGAGGCATCAAGGGATCACCAATTTAGTATTCGAGGGCAGTGTGGAGGGTAAAAATCGTAGAGGGAGACCAAGAGATGAATACACTAAGCAGATTCAGAAGGATGTAGGTTGCAGTAGTTACTGGGAGATGAAGAAGCTTGCACAGGATAGAGTAGCATGGAGAGCTGCATCAAACCAGTCTCAGGACTGAAGACCACAACAACAACAACAACCCACAAACAATCTTATCCCACAAGTCCTAAGAAAAAGAGTAAATGTATTGCACAGACTTTCCCATTATAAAAATTAAATTAAACCTTTAAGTGCAATTACTGTGTTGTTTATACGACAAAGAAAACTGGAAATGGGAGACATCGAATCCAAGAAAACGTAAATTGGTTTATTTGGCGGAGAAAACTGCCACAAAGGAAGAATATTAACTCCGGTTGGAAAAAGAAAAAACTATTGCCTTAAACACAGTGTGTTGTGAAATCTGATTACGACTGACAACATAAAATATTTGCATTTTGTGTTAATAGAACTAGTAAGTAGCCACATGTTGGAGTTCTGGCCGAAAATGATGGATTAGTGCACGTTTACAGCATTGCAGGACACACGATAAATCTGTTTGTAAAGCTGCATTGTCACCTGCATCTGCTTAAAAAGGCTGGTTACATGGTATCTAAATGTGCTGGACGGAATGTTGTGCACCTAGCAACAGAACAAGCGTTTGTAGAACATAAAACCAACGGAATAACAACATTTAATAACCATTCGTTTGTAGAAGTTTTAACATTAAGTTCTATACTGGAATTCCGCAAGAATGTGCAGCAGAAGAGCTGGTAAGGTACACTCAGGAAGATATGAAGTGCTTATCAATAGAGTCATGCAAGAAATAAAAGGTAATATTAAAATAACCGAAAGCTCTCTCCTAGAAGAACTGCTGGAATCAACAGAGCTAATTTTCAAAGCCATAAAAGGGATAGTTTACACGAAAAAATTTGGTATGTATTGGAATTCGAGAACTACCTTCTTTGTACCTGTCAGATTACTGCCTGGAGAAAGAATCAGAAGAGTCCAATGTAGATTTACATTATAAGTTAAAAATTAAGCTGGATATCATTAACACTACATAAAATAAAAATAAAGAGTTGTTCACTACATGTGAATGTACGTGCAAGAATTAATAACAGAGAACGCTTTCTTATTTGCTATCCGAACAAAAATCCTACAAAGTCACCCACTTACAATGAACTACATGTGTGGGATTTGAGTAGTTACATGGCCTTGAAAAGTAGGTGAAACTAGGTAGTTGAAAGCGTAGCAGCCCCTTATAAGACTTCAAGGCCCTACATTTCCCGTTTTCTTTTCTTAACACACTAACCATGCTTAGTGGCTTATTACTCCAGTATACAAAATGGTTCAAATGGCTCTGAGCACTATGGGACTTAACATCTATGGTCATCAGTCCCCTAGAACGTAGAAGTACTTAAACCTAACTAACCTAAGGACATCGCACAACATCCAGTCATCACGAGGTAGAGAAAATCCCTCCAGTATACAAATTGGAGGACACTATACATAGATCGACACTTTTTTCCGTATGCAGACAGGCTCGCCATTGTAATATGATAGCAGGCTGCTATGGAACGTCTCAGAATTACAGTTTCAAGCTGGTATCCATCAGTTTTAACTCTATAGACGGTTGTTCTTACCGCCGGAACTTTACTTATAGCTCGCATGTATTGGGATAGAACACGTAACGGAACTGAAATGATGGTGGGCTGACAGTAATTTGGAGCCCGCGCGTCGGAAACGGGCGCGCTTGTGTGAGACTGCCAGGGAGTGCACCCTGATGCCATCTATTGGCGAAACTGGGAATTAGCGCTACCTGTCAGACAATGCACTAAGCTCTCGGAGTCAAATGTATTCTTTTTCTTGGTAATTATAAGTTATTACTGTATAATTTAATGTTGTAAAGCGCTAGTAGTAAATCATTATGACTGGTATGAACTCCAGGGTAATAAATATAAATATTCTTAAATACTAAACGATTTCGGTAAAAAGGTGGTAGGAGAACGCCCCCACTCTTGGTGATACGAGCGTAGCTAGGGGTAGCTGGAGACACAGGGACTGAACAATGGAATGGCCTGGGGAGTGTTGACGTGATCGGACGTGCGTAACTGTGCTCATGCAAAAGTGATTGTGCAACAGAGAAGAGGCGAATATCGTCGTCGTTTTTGGAGTGAAACGCGACGAATGGTTGTTGAAGCCGCCTCTATGCCACTGAGGCTGATTGTAAGAGTTCCTGCGCCCAGATTTTATGGCGGACGTGCAGTAGCTTATACGAGTGCTACAGCTCGTAGTTCCAGCCGCCATTAAGGGCATGAGGCGTGAAGAGCTGCGTTAGCCACATGCATCTCACCACCAGCACCGACACGTCTACCCAAGGCAAGACTGCTTGCAATTGTTAAGTCGAACTTTGTATATATGTAAAAGGAGAATACCAGTTTTCTTTTATGCAAGTGCAGAGGACAGAATATAGTAATGAGTAAAATTACGACACATGTTGTTCTTTGTAAAGTGTTGTTGTTGTTGTTGTTGTGATCTTCAGTCCTGAGACTGGTTTGATGCAGCTCTCCATTCTACTCTATCCTGTGCAAGCTTCTTCATCTCCCAGTACCTACTGCAACCTACATCCTTCTGAATCTGCTTAGTGTATTCATCTCTTGGTCTCCCCCTACGATTTTTACCCTCCAAACTGCCCTCGAATACTAAATTGGTGATCCCTTGATGCCTCAGAACATGTCCTACTAACCGATCCCTTCTTCTGGTCAAGTTGTGCCACAAACTTCTCTTCTCCCCAATCCTATTCAATACTTCCTCATTAGTTATGTGATCTACCCATCTAATCTCCAGCATTCTTCTGTAGCACCACATTTCGAAAGCTTCTATTCTCTTCTTGTCCAAACTATTTATCGTCCATGTTTCACTTCCATACATGGCTACACTCCATACAAATACTTTCAGAAATGACTCCCTGACACTTAAATCTACACTCGATGTTAACAAATTTCTCTTCTTCAGAAACGCTTTCCTTGCCATTGCCAGTCTACATTTTATATCCTCTCTACTTCAACCATCATCAGTTATTTTGCTCCCCAAATAGCAAAACTCCTTTACTACTTTAAGTGTCTCATTTCCTAATCTAATTCCCTCAGCATCACCCGACTTAATTTGACTACATTCCATTATCCTCGTTTTGCTTTTGTTGATGTTCATCTTATATCCTCCTTTCAAGACACTGTCCATTCTGTTCAACTGCACTTCCATGTCCTTTGCTGTCTCTGACAGAATTACAATGTCATCGGCAAACCTCAAGGTTTTTATTTCTTCTCCATGGATTTTAATACCTACTCCGAATTTTTCTTTTGTTTCCTTTACTGCTTGCTCGATATACAGATTGAATAACATCGGGGAGAGGCTACAACCCTGTCTTACTCCCTTCCCAACCACTGCTTCCCTTTCATGTCCCTCGACTCTTATAACTGGCATCTGGTTTCTGTACAAATTGTAAATAGCCTTTCGCTCCCTGTATTTTACCCCTGCCACCTTTAGAATTTGAAAGAGAGTATTCCAGTCAACATTGTCAAAAGCTTTCTCTAAATCTACAAATGCTAGAAATGTAGGTTTGCCTTTCCTTAATCTTTCTTCTAAGATAAGTCGTAAGATCAGTATTGCCTCACGTGTTCCAGTATTGCTACGGAATCCAAACTGATCTTCCCCGAGGTCGGCTTCTACTATTTTTTCCATTCGTCTGTAAAGAATTAGTGTCAGTATTTTGCAGCTGTGACTTATTAAACTGATTGTTCGGTAATTTTCACATCTGTCAACACCTGCTTTCTTTGGGATTAGAATTATTATATTCTTCTTGAAGTCTCAGGGTATTTCGCCTATTTCATACATCTTGCTCACCAGATGGTAGAGTTTTGTCAGGACTGGCTCTCCCAAGGCCGTCAGTAGTTTCAATGGAATGTTGTCTACTCAGGGGGCCTTGTTTCGACTCAGGTCTTCTTTCAGTTCTCTCTCAAACTCTTCACGCAGTATCGTATCTCCCATTTCATCTTCATCTACATCCTCTTCCATTTCCATAATATTGTCCTCAAGTACATCGCCCTTGTATAGACCCTCTATATACTCCTTCCACCTTTCTGCTTTCCCTTCTTTGCTTAGAACTGGGTTTCCATCTGAGCTCTTTATGTTCATACAAGTGGTTCTCTTATCTCCAAAGGTCTCTTTAATTTTCCTGTAGGCAGTATCTATCTTACCCATAGTGAAATAAGCCTCTACATCCTTACATTTGTCCTCTAGCCATCCCTGCTTAGCCATTTTGCACTTCCTGTCGATCTCATTTTTGAGACGTTTGTATTCCTTTTTGCCTGATTCATTTACTGCATTTTTACATTTTCTCCTTTCATCAATTAAATTCAATATTTCTTCTGTTACCCAAGGATTTCTAAGAGCCCTGGTCTTTTTACCTACTTGATCCTCTGCTGCCTTCACTACTTCATCCCTCAAAGCTACCCATTCTTCTTCTACTGTATTTCTTTCCCCCATTCCTGTCAATTGTTCCCTTATGCTCTCCCTAAAACTCTGTACAACCTCTGGTTCTTATGTTTATCCAGGTCCCATCTCCTTAAATTCCCACCTTTTTGCAGTTTCTTCAGTTTTAATTTACAGGTCATAACCAATAGATTGTGGTCAGAGTCCACATCTGCCCCTGGAAATGTCTTACAATTTAAAACCTGGTTCCTAAATCTCTGTCTTACCATTATATAATCTATCTGATACCTTCTAGTAAAGTGTAGTAACCTCAAACATAGTATAGTGAAATCAGACTGAGGCCACCATCGCCTCTTTCATTTACAATTCTTTTGGTTGTAGAATACTTTAGCGTATAAGAATGTTGAAAAGAGCAATGGTCACACCAGAATGGGTCACCTATTTATAGTTACTTAAATTTTTCTGAGTAACCTTAACTATTTCTGTTCAATTGTCCAAAGAGTAATGTCCAAAATCATTAAATAAGTTGAAGGATAGAATTTTGTTATCCCAAGTTGCATAAACTGTCTTGGTAGTAATTACCAAGCCAACTCACAGAAATTGAGAGAGTATTTGCTTTGTAGAATCATCTAGAATGATCAGAAATAGTAATATTCAGAATTAAGTTTAAATTCAACTCAAGCCATTTCACTTTGAAACGAGCCAAAAATTGATTTATTCTTTTGCTCCTTCAGAGCTGGCGACCGTAGTTATAAGTATTTTCAGGAGGATTCGATGGTAAGTCTGCTGCTCTCGTCGTGCTGATAGGATTATCCACTGCTGCTGGCAGTGGTGATTGGATACGTAAGCTCACTACCAAGTTAAGTGGGTCAGGTAGGCAGTGTTACCGTGTGAACTGTAGGGCACTGTAGGCCGTGGATCGAACCCGTTCAATCATCACAGCTCTTAGGGAAATAGTCCGGTTAGGAGTGTACTAATCATTAGGTAAATACTGGCGAGTAACGGTCAAAAATGTATACGCAAGTGAATTTAGCAAGGTCCACGTAGCACCTAGTTAATGTGGTGCAATGGCGAGGGTAGGAGTGGAGTAAAAGTGAGCTGAGCTTGTGGCAGCTGTGCTGTATTCAAATATTAACAACGTGAATTCACTACTACCTCTTACCATTAGGACTGGGCTATTTACAGTTAAAATACGTAGCAGTAAGCGCAAAGGCGTGACAGCTACAAGTCCGTATTGGTTTTATACATACGGAATTAGGAAGCGGATCATTCCGTCAGTGGAGGGGGTTAAAACAACCGAGTCAGTTGAGAACATACCCCATTTACTGATGGAAAGATTCGGCGGTTCGGTCGCAAACACCACAGCATTAAGAATCCAAATAAAGAGTACAACAGAATATTATAGCTGGAATATGATGGTTCGTGTGCTTTGACCCTGTGCAAGACTCCTTAAGTGTATTAAACACCTACTAACAGTATTTACAACGTGCTCCACTCTACTCTGTGCCAGTTGCTTTCAGGTGGTGTCAGTTAACGAATGACTTACAGAACTGTCGCTATATTGTATTTGACAACATTTCTACTATTTGTCTATTTGTTTTCAGGCAGAACATTAAGTATACTTTGCCTGCATAGTTCTATAATAAACTGCTCTGGTTCCAACTGAAGTGCTATATTAAAACAGGCGAAGCGTTTCTCTCCATAAAACCGTCAGCAGAACAGTCCATCCGTCGCGATTTGGTACTCTGTCGCACAAAAATCCCCGAGTATACTATTACATTAAGCCGTAACGTTCTTATTCGCTGCCATTTTTTGTGGTATGTGCTGTCACATCATGTGGGATTCTCATACTATTCTGCCTCATGAAACTACAATATAAATCTACACTAACTGAACCAGCCTGCTTCAGTAGTTCTATAATGTTTGTCACAGGCGGAGCGTAATGTTCACTCGGAGATGACATCTCACATACACAGTGACAAATACGGTTAGTCTATAGGATAAGATGGTTAGATATCACTGTTTAACTTGGGTGACCCACAATTGTAGAGTGAAACTTATAAAATATGTTATACACATCAAATCACAAGCCCAGGTGTGGGCAACATTCTTGATAACCGCTTTATAGATTTTATAAAGTATCCAGACATGTGAGTGCAGGAACCTTTTTACGTTCGCCTCAGCTACACATCGAGGCATTATCAGGCTGAAGATCACTATGGCGTGGATAGTGTGTTTGATCCCCATATAAGACTGTTTAGGTGCTTACATGATGACTTATATCTTTGTTTCAACTATTCTGTTGTGGAATATAACTACTTCGTCAATTATTGGTAATTCGTCTCAGCTATTGATGGTGTAATTACATTATTTCGTCTCTGTTTTCCGTGCATTAAGACGGTCGATATATTCATCTCTGCAAGCTGTCACTGTCATGCTGTCATTCTGCAATGTTGTTGTATCATACCCCATAATATTATCAGCTATTTTGTTTAAGCTTTGCTTATTGGAAGTCTCAACATGAACGATGTTGTTGAGAGCTTGATATTAAGTGTATCTTTCAGCTGAGGCAACATGTTGGATGCATAACATCATTTCCGGTTGCAACCCCACTTCCACATCTACATATCTCTAAATTATAGGGAATAACATCACTTTAGCATGTGCTGCAGAATTCTTTTAGCATTTATAGTAATTGAGGATAATCATATAAGGTCTTTCATTAGGCGTTAGGCGCATTTTGATGGGTCATTGTGCTTACAAGGTGTACGAAATCGAATTTTCGTAACGATTTTGCATGTAATAACGACAAACGTAAAATTTAATGAGTTATACAGACGATTTAGATTCGGCAAAATTTAATTTGTGTTTGCAACGTGTGAGACATCTCACATTATATGGTGAGTAGTTTTATTTATTTTCTGAGATGTCGATTCTGATATTGTCTTTGGAAACGTCACATTGCGAGGTGCTGGGGTGGTGGAGAGTTTGTACCTCTTTAATTCTGGCGAATTTTGCATGAGAACTGGACATGCACTCGATCCCCTCCTTACCTACAACCTAATTGATAATGTGCACAACGGCAACGAGAGGAATTGATGGTGGGCCCTGCTAGTTGCTAAAATAAGGAGTGCACACTCACAATAATTTAATAATAATTATTATCTGCTCAGTAAAGAAAAAGGGAATTTTATCATCATAAACGATAGGAAACGAGATTCTACATCTATCTATGAAATGATATGCGGTTTAAATATTACAATGTGATTTATTATGAATCAGAATACAAAGGTACTTGATTATCAGTACAAACAGTAGGCTAAAGGGTAGGTCATACTGAACTATTATGAGACTAAGAGTTGGTTCGAGAACAAGGGGCTCCTACTCTCTGTGATGCAATAGATTGACGATAATGACTGGAGGTCCTAATGAATCAAATATTACTCCCCCGACTATATTGCAGTATTGCGATTAGTAGTAAGAGCTCAAATGGGATCACATGGGGAAACAAGAAAGGTGGACTTGTAGCAAAACGAGCGCGCATGCTGCTGAGCACTTCTGTATCAAACTGATAGGTCCTGCAATGCCGGAGCCGCAAAATACTTTACCAGTCCTGAAATCTGCAACAGGTCATCAGCAGGCAGCGTTCGGATGATGTAGGCGCTTATTTGTGCTGTGCAGCAACTCCGTTTCAACCCCTGGCCTCGAAGGCTGTTAGAGAATTTTAAGTTCTGCTGAAAAAGTGCGACTAAGTCGCAAGACCATCCGACTCAGACGAAGATCAGATCCCGAATGCTCTGCGCCCGAGCAACGTAAGAGCGAAGCCAACGTTACTCAACTCCCCATTGCCCTCAAAAAACAGCGAATCAGCATTCAGTGCCGATTCCAAAATTCCCCTGCACTATCTCAGAACATCATTCGCGCAAATAGCGACCATTCCCTCCAATTTCGAGCAGGGCTTTATGACGTCAACTGGCCTCAGTTTAAATTGACCAATCATGCTTCTGCTATTTAGCTCGGGGCACTGAGCTTGTCGTTTGACTGGCTATGGAAACAACATTCCTAGACCACAGGCCATCTGGCGCCAGACAGTCGCGCCTCCAGGGCACGGTCCACTAGCATTCTCAGAATCATGAGGACAATGCAGCCAGTCGACACCCGCTGTCTTCATTCCAGATGCACCAGAATGGAAAATACATAAACTGCGGTGACACTCAGATGGCTCGCAGGTCGTTTGGCCCTACATACAATAGGCGAAACTCGACCAAGTTCAGTCGTCCCACCAGGCGCTAGAGCCCATTGATGTACAACCCTCTCAGTATTCTCGGAAGTGCAGCCCCCCCCCCCTCTCCCACTGGGAACGCAGTATACCGTGTCCTCCGGTGCTCGCCTCGCAACAGGCCAACCAGGGGAATAACAGAGGAAACTAAAACCAAGACCATATACAGTTCACAACATGCATAGCAATCAAGTAAAAAGTACTTTCAGCTCTCAGTACAAATACTCTCATTAGAATAATCTTATTCGGGCTGTTACTACGGTGCAATGACATAAAACATTAATAAAATTGATGAAAATGAGAGGCGACATGTAAAAGAGGGCATGGAACCTCTCAACATCTATCAGTGTTACCGTCTTTGGTCGTTTGTGCATAAGCAGTCCATGTCCTTCAGCCATTTAAATAATATTTCGTAAGAAAAGCACCTTATTCCTTCCTTTCTTAATAACAAAAGTTGTGCTGTGCTGTCTTTTTTGTGGTGTAGTTGGTTACAGGTTTTATTTTCGTAAGCAGTAGTTTGCAGATATGCAACAGCACAAACTGAATACACACTTTATGTATTTAGGTACCATTGCAACCTGAACATCGTACTTTTCGCATTGCTAACGTGATTTTAGAGTACTGCGAGTAAAAGTATAGGAAACACATAGTCTATAAAGCTCTTAGCGGGCTTTTTATTGCAAACTGCTATTATTTGCATAGCCTCCAGTATTCCTGTGTCATTTGGAATAGCAGTAACCGCCAATCAGTATCATCAACTATATTTTTTTTAAGTGTATAACATGACCCATTGTCTTCAACCGTCCTTAACTGGTGCTTGAGAACAATTTAAATGCGGATCCGATTCCACTTGTCGGCTTTGAGCAATGACATCATACCTAAGGCAGAGACGCTTCATAGAGGCAATCCTTGAAAGCAGCTGATTACATTAGTAAACAAACGAATGTAGCATACGATAAAATTACAAGCACAATTAACGTGTTTAATTGCTTTTCCACAAATTATACAGATAAGAATTAAAGGTAATGAAAATAAATAAGAACAGAAAAAGAGAAGTATACATTTCTGAAATAAATTACTATCGTTATTTATGCGAGTAAGAAAAGCACAGGGAACCTCTAAATCCACTTCAGTATAGCGCATGATGAAGTCATCATATTGTAAAATAGCGTCAACTCTTAATACAAATTGCTAAATCTAACGGGACTAGAACATGAGTAACGAAAATTGAGAAAAGGTTGGGTCTAACAAATACTGGAATTGATCCATGTAGATTACTTCTAGTAACCGATTCCAGCCATTCCACGGTTCGTTATTTAGGCCATTTTAACAACAAGTGAATGCACTAAAGTGTTACAGTGTTTCTACGTATGGTATTACTCTCTTACTATGAAAAAGAGAAAAAATTGGAAGCTGTACCTTCAATATTTATTAGTTTTTCGTAGAAGTTCTGAGATCAATAAGAAACCTAGAAATCCTACAAAAAATAGTCCACAGATTTACTGCAAAAATGTCCAAAATTATGAACCAACGAATAGATGGAATCAGGAACTCGAACTGACCTCCTATATAGATCAATTCTACTTACCGGTTCCAGCCATTCGATGGTTCAATAATTAGATTGTTTTTTCAGCACGTGTGTGTACTAAAACGTTGGCTGATATGATCTCTGCGCTTGTAATTGCTCTCTGAACTACTGCAAAAAAGTTACTAATATTGCAACCGGTAACTAGAATTGACCTATATACAAGGTCAGTTCTAGTTATCGATTCCAATTACTGTTATACACCGCAATAGTCTTAGCGAACAATTACAAATGTAGAAATGCTATTACGTTTCAGTGCATGCGACGGCAAAAATAATTTACTTATGAATCATGGAGCGGTTGGAATCTGTCACTGGAATTTACTTACATAGGTTAATTCTAGTTATCGATTACAATATTATTTATTTTTTGTAGATATTCATTAGTCATGTACGGTTTTTCTTTTAGAATGTAATGTCTCGGTTACTCCACATTTCATGCTACTGTTTCGTATTTGATGTCATTCATTTCATTTTCCCGTTTTTCAGTACATTTCAGTTTCTGCTCACCCAACATCCCAGCTCTCCTGTGCTTCTCTAGTTAGATTCAGTAATTAATAGTAAATTAACGCTGATTTGTAACAGTATGACTTCACCACGCGCTTTACTGTAATGCAATTTAAAGGTTCTCTGTGCTTTTCTGCTTGCATAAATTACGAGAATACTTCTTATCAGAAACGAAAATTTGTTTTTAATTCCTATTCTTAATTATTTTCGTTATTTTCGGCTCGTTTCAATATAATTCATGACTAAGTAAATAAGTACGTGAATGTGATTGTAATTTTATCGCGTGGTACATTCGTTTATTTATGAGTATGATCCTGCGCTTTCATAGATTGTCTATACGTAGTGTCTTTGCCTTAGGTGTGACGTCATTACACAAAGCCGACGAGTGGAATCAAACACTAGAATTGATCCAAAAAAATTGTGCTGTGCTGTCTTTTTAGTGGTGTAGTTGGCTACATGTTTCATTTTCGTGAGCAATAGTTTGCAGATATGCACATGTACAAAGTGAATACACACTTTATGTATTTAGATACCACTGCAACGTGAACATAGTACTTTTCGCATTGCTGACGTGATTTTAGAGTACTGTGAGCAAAAAATATAGGAACACTATTGTCTATAAAGCCCTTAGGAGGCTTTTTATAGCAAATTGCTATTATTTGCACAGTCTCCAGTAGGCCTGTGTCGTTTGAAACAGCAATGACTGCCAATCAATATCATCGATTATTTTTTTCTAGTCTATAACATGACCCATTATCTTCGGCCCTACTTAACTGGTGCTTGAGAACAATTTTAATGCGGAAATATTTGCTTTTATGGTGAATTGTGACTTACACAAAGAGTAGGCCTAATTAGTTACATTCCGAGTGTCAATTTGCCAGTGCGCTTAGCATAGTATTCTAGCTAACACATCTTATTTTACAGTTGTAAGCCTGGTTATGTTAGTTTTACGACACCGATTCTTTTTAAAATATGAACTGTTGTTCGACATGGAACCCCAGCACTATAGTACATATTTAAGAATTTTCAGCGCTAATTTGGCGTACATGTGTATATATGGAAATTTCTTTTACGGTGTAAACTGCAGGGCATTATATTAATTGATTTGAGCCTTACACCTTTTTTTCTTGTAGTTCACCTTAAGCAGATACTAGATCACCCCTTGTCAAGATTTGCACTCCCGGAGCATGCTCGTGCTCCGTGAACACTCGCGAGTCTTCCTAGCGCTCCAGCTTCCCCCACTACTGCACTCTTCCGAGCAGTTGTGTGACTGAAACGGCCAAATGCTGAAGACTATACATGGAGGAAACTTAGGAAGACCTGTTTGCAACACAGGGGAAGAATCGAATACTGCAGCCCACTCTATAACAATATTTTATCCCTAGTGTTTGTCTTGAACTTTTTGTTGTTCTTTCAAACTGATAACTTTACTAGTTAATTGAACAAATACACTCCTGGAAATTGAAATAAGAACACCGTGAATTCATTGTCCCAGGAAGGGGAAACTTTATTGACACATTCCTGGGGTCAGATACATCACATGATCACACTGACAGGACCACAGGCACATAGACACAGGCAACAGAGCATGCACAATGTCGGCACTAGTACAGTGTATATCCACCTTTCGCAGCAATGCAGGCTGCTATTCTCCCATGGAGACGATCGTAGAGAAGCTGGATGTAGTCCTGTGGAACGGCTTGCCATGCCATTTCCACCTGGCGCCTCAGTTGGACCAGCGTTCGTGCTGGACGTGCAGACCGCGTGAGACGACGCTTCATCCAGTCCCAAACATGCTCAATGGGGGACAGATCCGGAGATCTTGCTGGCCAGGGTAGTTGACTTACACCTTCTAGAGCACGTTGGGTGGCACGGGATACATGCGGACGTGCATTGTCCTGTTGGAACAGCAAGTTCCCTTGCCGGTCTAGGAATGGTAGAACGATGGGTTCGATGACGGTTTGGATGTACCGTGCACTATTCAGTGTCCCCTCGACGATCACCAGTGGTGTACGGCCAGTGTAGGAGATCGCTCCCCACACCATGATGCCGGGTGTTGGCCCTGTGTGCCTCGGTCGTATGCAGTCCTGATTGTGGCGCTCACCTGCACGGCGCCAAACACGCATACGACCATCATTGGCACCAAGGCAGAAGCGACTCTCATCGCTGAAGACGACACGTCTCCATTCGTCCCTCCATTCACGCCTGTCGCGACACCACTGGAGGCGGGCTGCACGATGTTGGGGCGTGAGCGGAAGACGGGCTAACGGTGTGCGGGACCGTAGCCCAGCTTCATGGAGACGGTTGCGAATGGTCCTCGCCGATACCCCAGGAGCAACAGTGTCCCTAATTTGCTGGGAAGTGGCGGTGCGGTCCCCTACGGCACTGCGTAGGATCCTACGGTCTTGGCGTGCATCCGTGCGTCGCTGCGGTCCGGTCCCAGGTCGACGGGCACGTGCACCTTCCGCCGACCACTGGCGACAACATCGATGTACTGTGGAGACCTCACGCCCCACGTGTTGAGCAATTCGGCGGTACGTCCACCCGTCCTCCCGCATGCCCACTATACGCCCTCGCTCAAAGTCCGTCAACTGCACATACGGTTCACGTCCACGCTGTCGCGGCATGCTACCAGTGTTAAAGACTACGATGGAGCTCCGTATGCCACGGCAAACTGGCTGACACTGACGGCGGCGGTGCACAAATGCTGCGCAGCTAGCGCCATTCGACGGCCAACACCGCGGTTCCTGGTGTGTCCGCTGTGCCGTGCGTGTGATCATTGCTTGTACAGCCCTCTCGCAGTGTCCGGAGCAAGTATGGTGGGTCTGACACACCGGTGTCAATGTGTTCTTTTTCCAGTTCCAGGAGTGTATAACAGACAATGCTAATACAGTGAACAGAGATACAACAAACATTTCATACAGGCATTTCTGAATTTGATCAATTCATTACACATTTCGATTTTAGAATAAGTACTATATCTGGAACTTTGGTTCATGATACAGTCAACCAAATGGAGTTACGCGAATTAAAATATGTTAAACTGGAATGTTGGTGGAGCCTTGCCATTTTCATAGCGGAAAAATACCGTTTGCAAATATTGAAAGAAACTTTTATGGCTTGTCTGTGCAGTCAAGGACATTGCTCTTGTGGTAACATTTTATAACAGACTTGTAAATTCTTGGATTGGATAAACAAGTCATACAGCCAGCTGCTATGCTTTTGTCTATCTGCTCAGGTTGGAGGTTATGAGGAGTCATGTCAACAGGAAAAATTCAGACCAGCTGGACGAATAAATCGAATCAGTCTTCCACGTGCAAAGTCTTGGAATGTATTTGAGAACTCATGATGAAATGTTACAGCTATTGAAACGTGGTCAGTCAAGTCTGGTCTGCAAATGACCAGCTCGAGTTTTGGGAAACGTAACATGTCATGAACTTGAAACTGACTTTTCCATTGGATTAATTTTTCATTATAAGCATCATTTTTATCCACTCTTTTTCTTACCAAATTATTCTGCCTTTGCGTTAAAAGACTAAATTGGTGATGTCGACATAAAACATTTTTTCACTGCTCTGTTTAGCCTCAACTCAGTTTCTTTCCCTAAGAGCCGCCTTCAGTCCAGCCAGCATTCACTATTGTTTGCCTCTGTGGCTGGTGTTATAATGATGTTTCAATGAATTTATATCCAGCTCATAATAGTACTGTGGTGTATTAAGTAATTTACGTGGCCTTGAAACTGTACGAAAGGTAAAGCAGTAACAATTCAGCACTGAATGATGTAACTTCTCCACTTTTTCTTTTTATTGGCAAGTGAATAGATCCCATGGTATTTCTAATGCAGAACGTTAATGTAACATAATTGGTATCGTTAGCAAATCGTGACAGGCCGACTGCCTCGCTGCAGTGGAATTAAGCTACAGCCTTCATAATCCTCTTCCTCCCCATCCCTCAGCCCCACTCACCACTGTGCTCATCTGCTAGACAGGAGCACGCCTGGAGCGCTCGCGCTATCAATGTAAACATCGCACTTTTGCTATGCCGACGTGTTTTCCGTACATTTGAGAATATTGCGACATCTTAGGCGTGGAAAATAATTAATTTACGACTCTGTTGCGATTGTTAATCATTCAGTAATCTATAGAGGGCAATAATAAATCGTGGCACAAAGATCAAACATTGGTCATGGCTTCCAGTAGGTGTATATCAATTGCAATTATAGCAATAATTGTCACTAAGTATCATCGACTTTTTTCTACTCTATAACATAATGCATTATCTCTGTCGCTCCTAAAATGGTCCTTGAGAACAATTTAAGTATGGAAATGCTTACTTTGATGGCGTACTGTGACATGCGGTGCGACAATAAAGTAATGAGACTGATGTGAAAAAAAGTGTTGCTTACCGTTTTAGTCAAGTTTAGTGTTGTCTCCTTCAAAGTAGTTCCCTTCTGATTGCACACACTTTTTCCAGGGCTTGTGCCATTGATAGTAACTTTTCTGGAACTCATCTTCTGTAATATCCTCCAAGACCCTCGTCACAGCTTTTTGGACATCTTGTGTTGTTTGAAAATTGTGTCCCTTGACCGCTGTTTTGACTCTTGGAAATAGAAAAAAGTCGCACGGCACGATATCTGGTGAATAAGGTGGCTGTGGTAGTATTGAAATTTGTTTTGAGATTAAAAATTGCTGTACTGACAGAGCAGTATGGGATGGTGCATTATCGTGATGCAGAATCCAATCATCAGCAATGTTGGCATGGTCAAGAAGAACTACTTTACGAAGTGTTTCTAAAATTTATTTCTAGTAATATTGGTTAACTGTTTGTCCAGGAGGCACCCACTCTTTATGAACAATTCCCAGGGAATCAAAGAAGCACACAAGCATGCATTTCACTTTCGACTTTGACATGCGGACTTTTTTGGTCTGGGTGATCCCTTTGAGCACCATTGCGAACTTTGGCGTTTTGTCTCTGGATCGTATTGAAAAAACCAACTTTCATCACCAGTGATAAGACGGCTCAACAATTTTGGATTGCTTTCCGTTTGCTCTATCAGATAGGCTGTAATATTTTTCCGTGTTTCTCGCTGTTGAGGTGTGAAAATTTTGGGGACCATTTTTGCAGAAATTCTCATACTAAGATCTTCAGTTATTATTAGACGAACCGTTTCTCGATTGATGTTCAGTTCTTCTGCAATCATTTTCACGGATAATCTTCGATCAGATCGCACCCTGGCCAAGTTGACATCTGTCCATAAGCTTGATGGTCGTCCACTGCGGTCTTCATGTTCAACATTCGTTCTGCCTTCAGTAAACATTTTATGCCAACGGAAACCCTGAGCTCTTGACATAACCTCCTCTCCAGAAGCCTTATGAAGCTTAACGTAAGATGTCGTCGCGTTTTCATCCAATTTAATGCAAAAAGAAATGGCATACCGTTTCGCAATATTATGCAGTTCCATTTCCGTGTCGAGAGACACAAACAGTTGAGCAGTTGCATCGATGTGCTGCTTGGACTAGAAGCAGCTTATAGACCAAGGTCAAAGATATTGTGCCTACGCAAGCATGCAGGGTTGCCACATCTTGCAAACAAAATCAGTCTCATTACTTTATTCTCACACCTCGTACACCAAAAGTAGGTGCAATTAGTTATATTTACTTGTGTGCTTGTCTGCTTTGCGTAGCGTTTTAGCTAATACATCCTTTTCTGCAGTTATAAGCCTGTTCAGGTTCCCTATGCAATATCATTTCTTTCTAAAATGTCAACTGTTATTAGGCATGGACTCCTAGCATTGTAGTGTATGCTTTAGAAATTTGGACACTGATTTGGTATATACGTGTATATAGTGGAAATTAACTCCCACTTTGCTTTACATTGTAGATGTACATGACCCTACATTAATTTATTTGAGTCTTACAGTGTTTTTTTGTGTTTAAACTTAAGCAGGTCAGAGATAATCAATATAAGCATAGCATTTATCGTACTGTCGACGTATTATGCAGAGAGATTGGAATATTTTGACATTTTATATGTGGAAAATAATTAATTTATGGCTCTGCTGCGTTTTTTAATGTGTAGCAATCTATTGGAGGCAGTAATAAGTAGTGGTACAAGCATCGATCATTGCTCGTTTTTACAATGCAGTCATCTGCTTCTAGTGGCAATAAACAATCGTTCTCTACAGTGCAGCCATCTGATGGTGATAGGAGGAAGCAGCATGTGAAATGGACTTGCATTTATTTTGTGGTTGGGTTTGTGAGAGAGTATTTAACGTAAAACTCATTTTCATGAAATACAAATTCCTAATTCGTTCAATTATTATTGCTTATTACAGTTAACTAAAAAGAATTTCACCTCACTTTTGCAACTGCATATAACGCTTAATACAGCGTAAGAGGACCTGTAAAGAGGCAAAAAACTGCCAAGCATATCTGTAAAGCTTCAATCTCTGCCAGGTAAGAAGGAAAAAGCAGTGGTTAGCAAAGTATGTGAACAAGAGGCAGAAACACTGTAAGTAAATTTCACACCAAATTTGTAAAGAAATACTGTTTTCAATCATTAACAACCAAACTATACAAACATGCATATCAATATTTCCAAATGACCTCAGAAAATGCTTTGTAAATGAAAGCAAAATGTGTCTTGTATCAAATTCTGTTTAATTAATTGCAGTAAGCTTAAGATGGAGAAACCAATAATAATTGATTTCAATAGTTACTGTGGAAGATGTCCATACAGACAAATCATGATTCATTATTTATATTTTAGAAGCAACTGTTGGTTTTTAATAATTAATAGGGAAATTTGCTGCCTTCTCATTCCAATATTCCACGGTGAATGTTTCTGTTTCAAATGAAATTTACCAATGTGACTGATGAGCCACTCCTTAGACGAATTTTTGGACATCTGTAATGCAAACATCGCTGACAAAATTTTCGGCAGTTTGACCATGTGGAATGTGGGGGTCTCCCCTCGTCTCACCTCCCCCTCCAAGCCATTGGCATGTGACCTGATCTGATGCTGCTGATGCCATGATTACAGGAATGGCCTTGGAGTTAAGAAAGTGCTGATGTTGATGTGACATTACATCCGATATCACTCCCCTCTCTTCCTAGGCCAGATATTCTAATGCTGCTGTCAGGGAAATATGACATACGCTATTGCATCATTTCGCAGTAGCTGAAAGTGCTGACTCAAACGTCATTTGAAAGTTGGCTCGTATCCTCACTGTCCTGTTACTGATGACAGATCAATACACACTTTCTCAATTAAGACAATATGACTCAATGTTCAAAAGCAGACAGTGAATGCGTAGAAGTATGTCATTATCGTTAGATTATAACAAAATAGAGCCTTTGCGAATAGAAGGTGTTTAATGGAAACTACATGGCTATAAACAATACAAAAAAGGAGATTTTTACACTAATTTTTACACTAATTCTGGCCTTCGATGCCAGACTAAAACTAATAAAAAACAATAATGCTGAAACATCTCCACAACTCTGTCGTATGTTGAATAGGGCTCAAAAGTAAATAAAATTCTCATCCCAATTTAATATTTTTTTTGTGTGATCTAAAATTTAAAAACCTCTCTCACGCCGGCTTGATTTAGCTTCACTGATCAGGATAGTAAAAACATGCGTATGTTAAGGGAATTTTCATTCACAAAGCAGGCTTATCACATTTACACAGTACAATACTGTTCTATCCTGATTAAATTGAGCTTAACTTAAATTCCATAAGGCAGTGAAGCCATTTCGAAGTCTCGGTGTGACGAAAATTGTCAGTCGATCTCCTGAAAACATTTGTAATAATTATTAACTTTCGGTGATCACATGGGGAAGACCCGAGATCTGCTGGTAAGACCGTGTTAGCCTATTTATTTGAAGTAACTGGATATCTTGAGCATACAAAACGGCAGGTTCGTCCAGTGTAAATCAGACGTTACCCACTGATCCCGTGAAACACAGCGTAGTAAGCAGACACTGTCAATAATAATCAGTTAAATAATAAACGAACACATTTACTTTAGTTTAGTTCATGTATTAAATTCCTTCTCATACAGAATCTCATCAAGATGGCGACTAGCTCAACAATACATACATATACATCCTCTTTCTTTCACGACTAATCGGCAAGAATTCCTTCATTCTTTTCATAAGAGAAAACATAGATAGCAGAGCAGCTATTCCATGGAGTAAATTGACGCTCCAAGGAATAATTGGGCTAGAAACTACTTTGCATTGGTAATCGGTAAGATAAGAAGAGATATTTCGAGATATGTACTGAGTTATATATTTTATAAAATTTCTGAAAATATCGTGGAGAGACCGCTGCAAGAGACATTACACCAAGTAACACTTAAATCTGAAAATTTTTCTACCATATCATCATCTGAGCAGATTCTGGAAAAGAAGGAAAAAGATAAGAGTACGATTTACTATCCGATCGAAAACAAGGAGTTAGAGACACAGCTGTAGTCCGTATTGGACAAAGATGGGCAGGTAATAACCCAACTTCATTTCAAAGGAAGGTTCACGTCATTCGCCGAATATCATTTAGGTATCTGAAGACGAAAGTCTGGGTTATCTGAACTCCGCTGCTTCTGATAGTGAGTCCAGTACCTTATTGAGCGGGGGGAGAGTAGACTTCAGGTTCCCATCTATCTACTGCGATTATGTATTTTGGAGGTTATCCAAATTATCGCCGCCGGAAAGGCGGTTTCTCCAATTAAACCTTGTCCAATTTCTTCTCAGTGATTTAGTGCTTCGTCTATAGATTTAGAAACTACTGTCAACAAAAGATTAAATTATTATTCAAATATCACATTTATCACTGGAATGCCGTTACAATGAAGCTACAAAAGTCATGGGATAACTCCTAATATCGTGTCAGACATCCTATTTACCGTTTTAGCCCAGCAAGCTCGACGTGGCATGGACTCAACAAGTCGGTGGATGTCCCCTGCAGAAACATTGAGCTATGCTACTTCTGTTGTTGTTCTGGTCTTCAGTCCCGAGACTGGTTTGATGCAGCTCTCCATGCTATTCTATCCTGTGCAAGCTTCTTCATCTCCCAGTACCTACTGCAACCTACATCCTTCTGAATCTGCTTAATGTATTCATCTCTTGGCGTCCCCCTACGATTTTTACCCTCCACGCTGCCCTCCAATACTAAATTGGTGATCCCTTGATGCCTCAAAACATGTCCTACTAACCGATCCCTTCTTCTGGTCAAGTTGTGCCACAAACTTCTCTTCTCCCCAATCCTATTCAATACTTCCTCATTAGTTATGTGGTCTACCCATTTCATCTTCAGCATTTTCTGTACCACCACATTTCGAAAGCTTCTATTCTCTTCTTGTCCAAACTATTTACCGTTCATGTTTCACTTCCATACATGGCTACACTCCATACAAATACTTTCAGAAATGACTTCCTGACACTTAAATCTATACTCGATGTTAACAAATTTCTCTGCTTCAGAAACGCTTTCCTCGCCATTGCCAGTCTACATTTTATATCCTATCTACTTCGACCATCATCAGTTATTTTGCTCCCCAAATAGCAAAACTCCTTTACTACTTTAAGTGTCTCATTTCCTAATCTAATACCCTCAACATCACCCGACTTAATTCGACTACATTCCATTATCCTCGTTTTGCTTTTGTTGATGTTCATCTTATATCCTCCCTTCAAGACACAATCCATTCCGTTCAACTGCTCTTCCAAGTCCTTTGCTGTCTCTGACCGAATTACAATGTCATCGGCGAACCTCAAAGTTTTTATTTCTTCTCCCTGGATTTTAATACCTACTCCGAATTTTTCTTTTGTTTCCTTTACTGCTTGCTCGATATACAGATTGAATAACATCGGGGATAGGCTACAACCCTGTCTTACTCCCTTCCCAACCACTGCTTCCCTTTCATGTCCCTCGACTCTTATAACTGCCATCTGGTTTCTGTACAAATTGTAAATAGCCTTTCGTTCCCTGTATTTTACCCCTGCCACCTTTAGAATTTGAAAGAGAGTATTCCAGTCAACATTGTCAAAAGCTTTCTCTAAGTCTACAAATGCTAGGAACGTAGGTTTGCCTTTCCTTAATCTTTCTTCTAAGATAAGTCGTAAGGTCAGTATTGCCTCACGTGTTCCAATATTTCTACGGAATCCAAACTGATCATCCCCGAGGTCAGCTTCTACAAGTTTTTCCATTCGTCTGTAAAGAATTCGTGTCAGTATTTTGCAGCTGTGGCTTATTAAACTGATTGTTCGGTAATTTTCACATCTGTCAACACCTGCTTTCTTTGGGATTGGAATTATTATATTCTTCTTGAAGTCTGAGGGTATTTCGCCTGTCTCATACATCTTGCTCACCAGATGGTAGAGTTTTGTCAGGACTCGCTCTCCCAAGGCCGTCAGTAGTTCCAATGGAATGTTGTCTACTCTGGGGGCCTTGTTTCGGCTCAGGTCTTTCAGTGCTCTGTCAAACTCTTCATGCAGTATCGTATCTCCCATTGCATCTTCATCTACATCCTCTTACATTTCCATAATATTGTCCTCAAGTACATCACCCTTGTATAGACCCTCTATATACTCCTTCCACCTTTCTGCTTTCCCTTCTTTGCTTAGAACTGGGTTTGAGCTCTTGATGTTCATACAAGTGGTTCTTTTATCTCCAAAGGTCTCTTTAATCTTCCTGTAGGCAGTATCTATCTTACCCCTAATGAGATAAGCCTCTACATCCTTACATTTGTCCTCTAGCCATCCCTGCTTAGCCATTTTGCACTTCCTGTCGATCTCATTTTTGAGACGTTTGTATTCCTTTTTGCCTGCTTCATTTACTGCATTTTTATATTTTCTCCTTTCATCAATTAAATTCAATATTTCTTCTGTTACCCAAGGATTTCTACTAGCCCTCGTCTTTTTACCTACTTGATCCTCTGCTGCCTTCACTACTTCATCCCTCAAAGCTACCCATTCTTCTTCTACTGTATTTCTTTCCCCCGTTCCTGTCAATTGTTCCCTTATGCTCTCCCTGAAACTCTGTACAACCTCTGGTTCTTTTAGTTTATCCAGGTCCCATCTCCTTAAATTCTCACCTTTTTGAAGTTTCTTCAGTTTTAATCTACAGGTCATAACCAATAGATTGTGGTCAGAGTCCACATCTGCCCCTGGAAATGTCTTACAATTTAAAACCTGGTTCCTAAATCTCTGTCTTACCATTATATAATCTATCTGATATCTTTTAGTATCTCCAGGGTTCTTCCATGTATACAACTTTCTATCATGATTCTTAAACCAAGTGTTAGCTATGATTAAGTTGTGCTCTGTGCAAAATTCTACCAGGCGGCTTCCTCTTTCATTTCTTAGTCCCAATCCATATTCACCTACTATGTTTCCTTCTCTCCCTTTTCCTACACTCGAATTCCAGTCACCCAACACTATTAAATTTTCGTCTCCCTTCACTATCTGAATAATTTCTTTTATTTCATCATACATTTCTTCAATTTCTTCGTCATCTGCAGAGCTAGTTGGCATATAAACTTGTACTACTGTAGTAGGTGTGGGCTTCGTATCTATCTTGGCCACAATAATGCGTTCACTATGCTGTTTGTAGTAGCTTACCCGCATTCCTATTTTCCTATTCATTATTAAACCTACTCCTGCATTACCCCTATTTGACTTTGTGTTTATAACCCTGTAGTCACCTGACCAGAAGTCTTGTTCCTCCTGCCACCGAACTTCACTAATTCCCACTATATCTAACTTTAACCTATCCATTTCCCTTTTTAAATTTTCTAACCTACCTGCCCGATTAAGGGATCTGACATTCCACGCTCCGATCCGTAGAACGCCAGTTTTCTTTCTCCTGATAACGACATCCTCTTGAGTAGTCCCCGCCCGGAGATCCGAATGGGGGACTATTTTACCTCCGGAATATTTTACCCGAGAGGACGCCATCATCATTTAATCATACAGTAAAGCTGCATGCCCTCGGGAAAAATTACGGCCGTAGTTTCCCCTTGCTTTCAGCCGTTCGCAGTACCAGCACAGCAAGGCAGTTTTGGTTATTGTTACAAGGCCAGATCAGTCAATCATCCAGACTGTTGCCCTTGCAACTACTGAAAAGGCTGCTGCCCCTCTTCAGGAACCACACGTTTGTCTGGCCTCTCAACAGATACCCCTCCGTTGTGGTTGTACCTACGGTACGGCTATCTGTATCGCTGAGGCACGCAAGCCTCCCCACCAACGGCAAGGTCCATGGTTCATGGGGGGGGGGGGGGGGGGGATGCTACTTCTATATTCCTTAATAGTGAAATTGTTGCCGGTGCAGTATTTTATGCACGAACTGATCTCTCCATTATGTTCCATAAACGTTCGATGGGATTCATATCGGGTGAACTGGGTGACCAAATCATTCGCTCGAACTATCCAGAAAATTCTTCAAACCAATCACGAACAACTGTGGCCTGGTGAAATGGCGCATTGTTGTTTAGGAACCTGAAGTCCACGATTGTCTGCAAATGGTCTCAAAGTAGCCGAACATAACCATTTCCAGTCAATGATCGGTTCAGTTGAGCCAGAGGACACAGTCTATTCCATATAAACACAGCACACACTATTATGGAACCAACGCCAGCTTGCATAGTGCTTAGTTGACAACCTAGATCCATAACTTCGTGGGATCCCTGACGATTTCCAAAATGGAATGTCCCATGCGTCTATCTCCAACTGTCATTCCACGTTCAGAGTCTCTTAATTCCGGTCGTGCGGCCATAATCACGGCGGAAACCTTTTCACATGATAACTTCAGTAGAAATGACAGTTCCGCCAGTGCACTGCCCTTTTATGCCTCGTGTACGCGATACTGTCGCCATCTGTATCGTGCATATCGCTATTCTATGACTTTTTCACTTCATGGTAAATCACTCAATGTGAAAGAGAAATCCGAGAAGACTGAGGAAACGATCAATGATAGCACTGTTAGAGATCTCATTCTGGCATCCAATTGCACCGAATCCAGGAATATTCACGACATAACATACTTAACAAGAATAAGTCAAGTTGTGGTATTTATGCCACGTTGCGGGACATGATGTAATATCAGTACAGAGCTACATTCGTTGCTATGGCTGTGCTTGTCAGTAGAGATAGACAGGTTACCTGCTCCATTATGAATGTGGTGAAGACCAGTGGACCTGGAGATCTGGAGTGTGAGAAAATTCCATTCGGCTGGAGACTTTGTCCTTGAACTACTGCAGATCGTAGAAACTGCCATATTAAAATGTCGGCAATAGGCATGACTCTAAGTGATAATAATTGTCAGCGGCTCGAGACCTTGTCGTTAGCGCTGCTTACTCCCGATCACGGGGCCCCCAGGTTTTATACGCGGCCGGGTCGGGGATTTTTTCCGCCCGCTATTGGACAGGTGTGTTGCCATCACGATCTCGAAGCACAAGTCGCCGAAGTGGAGCCATTTAAAAACTTTTTGCACCAAGCGGCCAAAAATGCCGCAAGCATATTTCAAGTGATAACAAGTAATAAATGACTTATTAAGAAACTAAGCTGACTTTATTAAAATGCTTGCTCATAGTCAAATGTCATATTTGTAACATCTTTTATTAAAAAGAAGTTTCAGAATGTAAGTAAATGAATCAAATTAACATGACGAATGACGGCGCAGATGGCCTATCTCTGACGGACATGCGCCCTGTGCGGGCAAATGAGAAACAGTCAGGTCTGACCATTAAGCAGTCAACGTCAGTGCTCGGTAATGTCATATCTGACTCGTTATCCAATGAAGAAATTACTGTGTTTTAGTTTAAAGTGAAAAAATATTAAAAGTGCCTCGGCCAAAATTTGAAGCGATATTAACTGTCTCAAATAAAGGCAGTGACATCAGGTCAGTTGTGATTAGATGTCACGAATGTAACATTGACTTATGGAATTCCACTGCCTGATTTTTCCACATCTAGGTGTAACGTTGCAAACCGATACGAAATGGGACGAGCATAGGACGGTAGTAGGGTGGCGAATGGTCGACTTCGGTTTATTGGGAGAATTTTAGGAAAGTGTAGTTCATCTGTAATAGATTTCGTATATAGAACACCAGTGTGATTACTGTTCGAGTGTCTGGTACCTCCACCATATCTGATTAAAGAAAGACATCGAAGCAATTCAGAGACGTGCAGCTACATATGTTACCTGTAGGTTCGATCAACACGTGTTACGGAGATGCTTCGTGAACTCGAGTGGGAATCACTGGAGGGAAGACGAAGTTCGTTTCGCGAAACGCTATTGAGCCAATTTCTAGCACTGGTATTTGCAGCTAACTGCAGAACGATTCTCCTGCCACCAGCATACATTTTGCGAAAAGACTCCGAAGACGAGATATAGAAGGGTTCGTACAAAGGCATACCGACAGTCGTTTTCCCCCCATTCCATTTGCGAGTGGAACAGGAAAGGGAATGGCAACTAGTGGTTAAAGGTACCCTCAGTCATACAACATAGAGTGGTTTGCGCAGTATGTATATAGATGTAGAGGCGAGTGTATGCCTTTGCCTTTGTACGTCCATCATGTTTTCGTATTTCCCGTACCACTTCAATACGATAATCTTACTTCATTCATTGCTGCACTGTCATATATATATACACTCCTGGAAATGGAAAAAAGAACACATTGACACCGGTGTGTCAGACCCACCATACTTGCTCCGGACACTGCGAGAGGGCTGTACAAGCAATGATCACACCCACGGCACAGCGGACACACCAGGAACCGCGGTGTTGGCTGTCGAATGGCGCTAGCTGCGCAACATTTGTGCACCGCCGCCGTCAGTGTCAGCCAGTTTGCCGTGGCATACGGAGCTCCATCGCAGTCTTTAACACTGGTAGCATGCCGCGACAGCGTGGACGTGAACCGTATGTGCAGTTGACGGACTTTGAGCGAGGGCGTATAGTGGGCATGCGGGAGGACGGGTGGACGTACCGCCGAATTGCTCAACACGTGGGGCGTGAGGTCTCCATAGTACATCGATGTTGTCGCCAGTGGTCGGCGGAAGGTACACGTGCCCGTCGACCTGGGACCGGACCGCAGCGACGCACGGATGCACGCCAAGACCGTAGGATCCTACGCAGTGCCGTAGGGGACCGCACCGCCACTTCCCAGCAAATTAGGGACACTGTTGCTCCTGGGGTATCGGCGAGGACCATTCGCAACCGTCTCCATGAAGCTGGGCTACGGTCCCGCACACCGTTAGGCCGTCTTCCGCTCACGCCCCAACATCGTGCAGCCCGCCTCCAGTGGTGTCGCGACAGGCGTGAATGGAGGGACGAATGGAGACGTGTCGTCTTCAGCGATGAGAGTCGCTTCTGCCTTGGTGCCAATGATGGTCGTATGCGTGTTTGGCGCCGTGCAGGTGAGCGCCACAATCAGGACTGCATACGACCGAGGCACACAGGGCCAACACCCGGCATCATGGTGTGGGGAGCGATCTCCTACACTGGCCGTACACCACTGGTGATCGTCGAGGGGACACTGAATAGTGCACGGTACATCCAAACCGTCATCGAACCCATCGTTCTACCATTCCTAGACCGGCAAGGGAACTTGCTGTTCCAACAGGACAATGCACGTCCGCATGTATCCCGTGCCACCCAACGTGCTCTAGAAGGTGTAAGTCAACTACCCTGGCCAGCAAGATCTCCGGATCTGTCCCCCATTGAGCATGTTTGGGACTGGATGAAGCGTCGTCTCACGCGGTCTGCACGTCCAGCACGAACGCTGGTGCAACTGAGGCGCCAGGTGGAAATGGCATGGCAAGCCGTTCCACAGGACTACATCCAGCATCTCTACGATCGTCTCCATGGCAGAATAGCAGCCTGCATTGCTGCGAAAGGTGGGTATACACTGTACTAGTGCCGACATTGTGCATGCTCTGTTGCCTGTGTCTATGTGCCTGTGGTTCTGTCAGTGTGATCATGTGATGTATCTGACCCCAGGAATGTGTCAATAAAGTTTCCCCTTCCTGGGACAATGAATTCACGGTGTTCTTATTTCAATTTCCAGGAGTGTATATATATATATATATATATATATATATATATATATATATATATATATATATATATATGCTTGTTACCAACAATGATACTCGGAAATGGCCAAAGTCAAACACGGGGCAAGGAATGACTTTATTGCTCATATGACGAACATCAGAATTTATCTGTCATCAGATATCCAGGAGCGATTACTGCACATAGATATAGCGTTTCAAGACGTACATGAAACAAACATTCGCAGATAGTCGGCACAACTTGAAACTCCATATCTATGTGCAGTAATCGCTCCTGGATATCTGATAATGGATAAATTCCGAAACGAGTTAGATGAGAAATAAAGTCATTTCGTGCCTGATGTTTGACTTTTATCATTGCGATCCAGACAGCCTGCATTCAGAACTACTGGTTGTCTGGATTTCAAGTTTGACGTCGGATAACAAATGACAAAAGAATTGTTTTTTTCGTGTGATATAATTAGAAGTTAACAGTTTTGGGATCTTTTTCCTTTACTTGTACTGTGAAACCTTGCTTCTTGCCAAATCTAATGCTTCTAAGCCAACGGAAAATACCCTATGGGTTTTGATAAGTGAGTTTGTGAGTATCAAAATATGTGACCTAAATGGCGGTAGCTTTTGATTGCACTGACTTAGAAGCTTACATTTGTTACACTGCCAAGGGCCTATACACCTCGGTATGTGACATAAATTAATACCCGATGCCTTTACAAATTACTGAGAAAATGGGTTTTTAACCGTCAGACACAGACGGATGACCAAAGGCTTTTGTTTTTACTGATTGAGGCACGCAAACCAAAAAACTTCGAATATTGTCGCAGTGACAGTAGAAGTGATCCCAAAGACCACACTTACTTTTCCTGTTTAAAATAGCTGTGTTAGAAATCGAAGCCTATGCGGAAGAATTACAATGAGGACAACGAAACATCTTCATGAGACATTAGGTAAGCAGGCCTCTTTTCCAACAATCAGCAAGCCACCGAGTGCTGAATATTAGGATTTACTGTCACTGTTTATCCTTCGTGGCCTTCCAAATACGACTACCCATAGGGAAGAACATACGGAGTTAGCACATTCAGATGCAACAATGTATCACTGCAGAAAGCATCCATTCTTTCTACTAGTTCAGGAATCGCCACAAAGTGACATGAGAGCCAGTGCCGTCCAAGTCCAGTTGGAGTCATTCTCCGTACTCGTGGGCATTGGAGACTTGTTTGCGTAGTCTGCTACACTGTGCTGTGGACAGTTTCCTGTCGTTAAGACGGTGGTTCAGATATTTTATGTACTCCGCCGATATTACATAAGTTGCGGGTAATTATGCATGAGGGCTGACATCGCTAAGGAGCCCTTTGTTGCTTTAGTGCGCTACTTTTTCCGGCCTTGAACTGTACTTTCGCGTTGTGACTAGATTCAACTTACACTGTCGACGTAGTGGAAGTTCACGAGGACTTTACTGCTGGTGGTATGGCATGACGTAAATTTAGAAGAGATGCTAATGTCAAATTCAACCACTCAGTAAATTTGTGTCAATACTTGAAAGTTGCTTTCCTAGATAGTTTTCTAGAAAAGCTGTCAAAAAAGTAACAAAGCCATGGAGAACTAAGCTAATTAAAATCTCGTATAGGAGGAAGAGGGAAATTTACGAAGGCCACGATAAGTCAATATCTAACAGTAATAGCAAGCAACAAAAAATAACGTAATATTTTCAGGAAAGTTATTAAAATGTCGAGAAATATGCACATTGTGACAGAAATTAATAATGCAGATACAAAGATTAAAATCCTACGCGATATTGTCATATGGTAGGCAGAACAGCCAGTCAGTATTCAATACACCATAATAGTTAAACTAAACGACAGTGCTGTGACTGATAATTTACAAGTTTCGAGTACTTTTAACAATAGCCTTCTGAATATAGCAGCAAAAACAGGTTTAAAGAGTTCAGTTGAAAAAGCAAAGGCTATATTAAAAATGTTATTCGACAAGACTTCGAGCGACTAGAGATAGCACCAACGTCATTTACTGAAATTAATAGAATTAGAAAAATTAGAAAAACAACAAAAACTCATACGGTGTTGGTGAAATTTCAAACAGAATTTAGAAAAGTTGTTTTGAGTAAATAAGTAGTGGCCAGAGTGAAATATGTAATGCATGACTGTCACAGGAAATTTTTTCCATGCAGATTAAAATATGCAGCTGTTAAATCACTTTATAAGAAAGAAGATAAAAAAATTCTTAAACAATTATCGTCCATTTTCATTACTGACATTCTTTTTCGAAAATAATGTAAAATATAATGCACACAAGAGTAGTCTCACATTTAAATTAAAAGAAATTGCTCAGCATATCACAATTTGGATTCCCGAAGGGTTGCTCGACTGAGCGTGTTATTTATACACTGACCCACCAAATATTAAAAGCCTCAAATGATCAAATGTAGACAATTGATATTTTTTGTGAACTTTCTAAGGCAGTTAATTATGTAAAGTTAGTGGTGTTCTTTCTGCAGATATGACCATAGAACTTCAATCGACTTATACTTACTGCACTTGTGAACTTGTGTACTGCTGTGTACAGGTCGGTAGATTTTCTTCTAATCTCCACGCCAATTATATTAATGGGACCATAAGTTTTAAAGAGAACGTTTCGCTCATCCTTTCCAGTTTCATCAGTTTTTGAGTGGCCACCTAGAGACGTTTCCGAAACATGTCATCTTTCTGGAAAAATCACTGTGTTGTTATGCTGATGTTTCACATTACGTAATATAACTCGTTTCTGTATTGATTCATGTTATTGTGCACGTTTCCTTTAGTTTGATGGATCTTTCTAAACTGACTTTATTGCTTAGTCCGGTTGGTACTACAATTTCTCTAAGGTATTTAAAAGAACTCAGAGTGGACAAGAAGACTGGAGATCTAATCTACCAGACTCTCACAGACACACCATTTCAAGTGTGGTTCCTTGCTGAAATGTCTGAGCCTTTTGATGTATGAACAAGAGTTGAACAAGGAGAATAGCCTCTCCCGCTTCTTTCTAAGGTAGTGTTAGACAAAGTTATCAGAGAATTGGGGAAAGAAATCGAGGACGTCAGCTCGGTGAATCAGACTGCAGTGCCTAGCTTTTGCTAACGATCTAGCTATCTTCACTAAGCATCTACATCACGATACTGCATTTCACATCCAAGTGCTTGGCGGAGGGTTCACAGAACCACACTCGCAGTATTTCACGTCCGTTCCGCTATTGGACAGCACTTGGAAAAAGTGAACACCTTTAACAAAATGTTTCTCGATTCGGAGGAGAGTATTGATGAATGAAATTTTGTTGAAATATGGCTCCGCAATTAAAATCGACTTTGTTTCAATGATGGACACCACAGCTGGATACAAGCTCGCTTATCATATCCATGACACTCTCTCCCCTCTTTCGTGAAAATACGCAACGAGCTGTCTTTCTTTGAACTTTTTCTATGTCCATCGTCAATCCTTATCTGCTAAGGATCCCAGACCAAGAAGCAGTACTCGAGCCAAGGACGTCCAAGCGTAGTATAGGCAGTCTAGTAGATTTGTTGCATCTGGCGACAAGCTATCCATAACAGCCGTCTCTGTAGAAGTGAAGAAGCACATGGAATTACCAGCTTCAGATCTTACAAACGTTATTAAATCAACAACGAGAAAGTAGTGGAACACAGAATAGCAAGAGACCTCCAAACACAAAGACAAAGATTATGCCAAAGTGAACCTGGTACTGATTTCTAGTTTCTGGTATTAGAAACGTCTGTTAGTTGGTGGGTTAGTTAGCTACATGTTCCATAAATCATTTTGCACAATAGATCGTAATGATGTAGAACAAGTCATTTTACGTTTACATCGCACGTTAATTTGTCACGTCGGTATATTCTGAACAATTCTAAGTTTTTTTTTAAGTTATACGGAAATGAGTTAATAATTCCTACCCACCACCTTTCACACATTACAGTAATAGAAATTGTTCTGTGGAACAAAAGCAGTTGTCAATGAAAAACTTTTTTAATTGTTTTCAAATTTTACTTGCTGTCTGAAATACATTTTATATCACTGGGCAAGTGATCAAAAATTTTTGTTGCAGCATTGTACACCCCTTTTATGCTGAAGACAACCTTGTGTGGAGTAATTAATGTCATGTTTCCTTCTGGTATTATAATTATGTACATCATTGTTCATTTTTAACCGTAGTGGATAATTTACAACAAACTTTATGAGGGAATAAATATGCTGTGAAGCAGCAATCATAATGCTCAACTCCCTAAACAGATGTCTACAACATTATAATGGGTGAGCATCACATACTGTTCTCGCAGCATGTTTTTGCATGATGAAGACAAGACTTCCTTTCTTAAAGATGAGTTACTCCAGAATATTATTCCATATGACATTATTGATTAAAAATATGCAAAATACGTCACTTTACTGATTTGTCTCTCCCCAGGATTTGCAAT
Organism: Schistocerca cancellata; assembly: GCF_023864275.1. Classification (NCBI taxonomy): domain Eukaryota; kingdom Metazoa; phylum Arthropoda; class Insecta; order Orthoptera; family Acrididae; genus Schistocerca; species Schistocerca cancellata. The sequence continues at coordinate 290,128,426 of NC_064631.1, read as the reverse complement.
GATAGTAAGCGCAAATGTTTCTGAACCAAGTTGTATTAGGAGTTCCAAAATGTGCTTTTTCCAATTTATATTCTCATCAGTATGGACACCTAATAATTTTGAAGTTTCCACCCTATTTTTTATTTCATCGCTATGTGTAACACTTGTCATTAGTGTAGTATCGCTAGAAGTGTGGAACTTAATATGTAGTTTCTTTTTTAAAATTAAAGGTGACACCATTTGCAGAAAAGCAGTCAATGACACTTATGACAACATTGTTTCCCACTTCTTCCACTTCTGTATGCATACTTGGACTGATTACAACACTAGTGTCATCTGCAGAAAGAACTAATTCTGCTTGTTGCATATTAGATAGAAGATCGTTTAGACATATGAGGAACAATAGTGGACCTAAGATTGAGCCTTGGGGAACCCCATACATGATTTCTCCCCAGTCAGAATTATGGCCCCAGACTATTTTGACTTCCCCAGACTATTTTGACTCAATTACTAATTACAACTTTCTGGATTCTTTTAGTTAAATATGGTATTGCCCATTGGTTGGCTATACCATCAATCCCATTAACCTTCAATTTATGTTGGAGAATGCTGTGAGTCACACAGTCAAATGCCTTGGGTAGGTCGCAAAAAATATAAACTGGCGCTATTTTATTATTTAACGCTTGTAAAATCTGGTGAGTGAACATGTAAATGGCATTCTCTGTAGAGCAACCCTTCTGAAACGCAATACGTGATTTCCTGAGGATATTATTCTTGCCAAGGCGATATACTACTTTGGAAAGTGAATCAGGTCAATAGTTATTGACATCTTTCTTATCACCTTTCTTAAGAAGGGGCTGTAACAAAGGCATATTTCAGTCTCTCTGGAAAAATGCCTTAAGTGTAGCATTACATATTTTGGCTAATACTGGGCTTCTTACATGAGAAGGTACTGTATTGGAAAAACCATCAAAACGAGATGAGTTATTACTTTTGAGAAAATGTATAATTTCCTTAAGTTCAGAGGAGAAGTTGGTGATACATTCATATGACTGACTGACTTTTTGAACATACTGCTGTGATTTTCGCTTAAATTATTTGTCCCCATGCTTTGTACTACCATTAAGAAATTTTTATTAAATACATTTGTTTTCTAAGACTCATCATTTATAGCCCATCCATGTAAGTCAGCAGTGATGTTATCTTTTCCTGTGGCTGGTTGTCCTGTCTATCATTTCCCTATATTCCATATGGCCTTAGGTCTGTTGTCAGAATTAGTGGTTTCTGATATTATGTGCCTGTTCCTTGATTTTTTTAGGAACCTTTCTTAGCAATTTTGAGTGGTTTTTGTAGTTTGCAGCTACTACAGGATCCCTAATTATTGTTGCCAAAATATACATTTCCCTTTCTTTCACAGTATACTTTAATCCATCAAATGATCCATGGTTTTTTACATGGCTGTTTAATGTCTTTTCTGAATAGCTTATGCAGAAACCTATTTTCTAATAATGATATGAATTTATTATGGAATAGATTAAATTTTATATTAGCATTTGGTAAATTATAAATTTTCATCCCAGATCGTCTCCTATAGACCATTCTTAAAAACATTTGTCCTGGAGTCCTTAATTATTCTAACTGATTTCCACTGAGAAGTAGCCATACTGCCAGGTACTATGTTATTTATCCTAACTAACTGTGCATCATGATCAGAAAGTGTTATGGCTGTGCCCTGTTGTAATGTTTTGTGGTTGCTGGCTGGAGGAGGAGAGGGTGGTATGATAGGTGTGTGGGCAGTTTCCTCTCACTACAACACAAAATGCACATGTGATTAAAATACACTTTATTACAGGAACCAGTCTGAAGTTTGTGATTAACAACAATCAAATAACATTTACTAATTCTTGAATCTTGACCGTGTCCATATCGCAACTATATACCATGACTAACGTTCCCTCACTAGCTAAGGTGCAAGGCGACGACTTCACCGTGAGATACCAGAGCACAGCGCGACTTATAGAGGTGCAATGTGAACTGAGTGCCGATGCGACCTGCCAAGTTACTGAGTATAAGAGATTGAGTGTAAGAGATTGAGAGATTGTGACAGCTCGGTCGGCGGCGGCGGCCTATATGCACGCTGTCCAGGAGGCGTTATCGTCGCGTAGCCTGGGGGCGTGTCTTGATCTCCTCTTGTCATAGGCGCGCTTAGTACAGTGCCTGCTATACAATGTTTCCTAGTGCCAATGGGGTGTGCTGGCGAAGGTGTATGCTAGTACAGAAAGAGTATTTGTTACTGGGTACACAATTATTTTCTTGCTTCGAGCTTCAGCAAAGAAAAATTATCAATTAGGGTCCTATTGTCTTCATCCACATGTGTTGGAAAGTTAATTACTGAGATCAAATTGTAATATCCAAAGAAGGTTTCCCGATCAGCACACACTATTTACTGCATGCTGCTGTCTGACAGTTAGCACAGTAAGGAATCCACATTCCTTATAAAAAGATCTATATACTGCTACAATTAAAAGTGAGCTATTTTTCGGAATTAACTCACAAGCACGCACTTCTGTGTGCTGATCACTACAAAATGCACTTGTCTCAATGTTTTTGAAATTGTGTTCTGGCTTAATATGAGTAAGAACTCCTCTTTTTCTACATTAATTTTTTCAAAGACTCACAAACACTATAAGGTGTCTTATATTGAGCCACAGCACTGGTCTGGTCACTTCCCCATTGTGAAACTGTGGTGAGGCAACAGATGTCAGTCACATCTTTTCTGGCTGCACGAACATAAACAATGCTACAACCTACCTCCTACAACGTCTAGTCACCATCGGTTGCTATTTGCTGACATGTGTCACAGTATTGCTCTGCTTGAAAGACTTGAAAATATATAGTCCTTTTATGCCTTTTTGTTGGCGGAGTAGGTCAACTTCTAATAATATTTTACTTTAATTTTACGTTTATGATCATGTGTATTGTGTTAAAGCCAACGTGAACGTTGCTCTTTGTCATCTTAAAACTTATGTGCATTACGATGCCACAACAAACAAAAGGTGTTCTACCAATAAAACGAACACTGTTAAACTTGAGAACATTTCTTCAGCGTGATTAGCATGATTAAATTGCAAATCAAAAGTAATTAACTCCATTTCATAATAATTCTTCAGTTACTTAGGTTTATTCATTTTGATTTTTGATATATTGAACATGTATGAGAAGGTGGGGCGCAAAATCGAACATGTCACAATTTTTAAAAAAAGAGTTATTGAATGTATCGGTACATACAGGATAAGTAGAACTAAGAACAACGTGAAGTTTTAAGTAAAATCGAACAGGTGGCATGATACAAGGCTGTGAAAGCACATGGTTCAGAGCAAACACGAACCTGTCCACCTATATATTTCGTGCAAGGAAGTAGTCCACTAAGGCCAATAGGAGACACTGATTCCTGACAGGTGATTTCCATTCCACCCACAGCCAGACTTTCCCATGCCGAGCAACTGTCAACCTCGCAATATTACTGCATAGTACTAATATTAATAATTGTTATTATGAAGATACAGTTACTTTCCTACTGACCACATTTTCGATAGAGCAGAGAAACTTCTACGATAAAGGCAAAAACTGCAACAAAAGAGGAATATAATGAGTTCTATCAGTCAGTGAAGTAAGAAACCTTGGTGAAAATTGGAAAGTGATAGACGTGAAATCTCTATCTAAAGGCCTACAAAATATAGAAAACGAAAATGAAACGAAACAAATTTTCGTATAAAAGCAGGAAGAGACGGGAAATATACATACCGATATGGAGGCAACTGCATTCTAGAAGTCCTAGCAGGATGTACAAAATCGGAAATCTCTTCTGAAACTCGGATGGACCATGACGAAACTTTTTTTAACCACGAGCTGAAGTACTTCTCAGTCATTCAATCTCAGATGACAAGAAGAAAGATGTTGATGGTTTACTGTAAACTATTTTCGGAGTATACTGACAAAATTAAGAGGACTTAAGTCGGTATATATTCATCATTGACGATATACTCAAGTTGTTCAACACAGAAGTACAGGAAATTGTTTGTGGTTGTTCAGAAAATGCTTCTGGTTTACATGTTTAAGTGCAAGTTACCTAAAAAACGTTCTAATAATAGGTAATGCCAGTGTTATATGTCACTGTATTTTGTTATGGTGATCTGAAATATTTTAAATAATTATAAGGCAACTGTAAAGCCAGAGCTTTCGATAAAACACCGATTATCGTTCTTACAGTCGCCAATATATATTTTTTTTCCTTGACGTTACACACTAAATTGCTATAAATAAGGAAAATGAAATAGTACTGCAAGCAATACACAATAAGATGTAAGTTATTTTAAAAACAAGATAATTGCTTTTGAAAATCATTCACGGCCAAACATGTCCAAGCGCTTCACGCAAATGACAAAATGTCCATATTTAAATGTACTTTTTAAAGTTATATATTATTGTAGATTCGATTTATAGATATGAACTCTCTTTTGGCACAAAAGTAACGACGGTTTCATTACAGTCCGTTATTTTAATTCATACACTTACCTGAAATAAGTTTGATGTTGATTGTGAAAAACTGCATTTAGTGGACATGTTCGTCTTTGCATGTGACCTCTTCATATATTAATGGAGTTGATATATTGGATAATCTTTATGTAAAACAACATCTTCTCAAACAAAATTTCATCACATTCAGCTGAAATGACTCCCTTCCTGTCCTCTTTCTTTGCCATCAACATCCCACAAATAGGAGGACTCTGGTTGTCACTCCTTTATACAGAACTTGGCTCTCGCGCATTGGATTGGAGAGAGCGAGACAAAAGCTGTGCACACGAAGTTTAAAAGCTGCACTTTCAGAAGGTCGTAACAGCATACTGTCAAAATTATGGCACAAATTTTTGCGTGGCGTCAATTTCTGTAGCTGAATTTTACAAGTGTACTTTTTACTCCTTAAAATAAGAGGCCAAGTGGATGGTGTTTCCTTGTAGGTTATAACGTTGGCAGCCATTCTTGATCTGAAGTATATATCCTCTAAGACTAGTGAAAAAACCGGGTACCATAACCTTTGACCGACTTTCAGATTCAAACGTGATTATCATGCTTGTTTTTTAACTTTTATGTTATTTATCTTTGTGAACAAAGAGGCTTGTATGAAAGGTTTACGCACTAATTTGTACAACACATTTTCTAAAATGCAGAGGAAGTAATGGAAAAAACTGTAGATGGTGAAAGTTAGCATGTATTTGGGGATAAATTGACCGACCTATACTACCACCACAACCATCAACTACCCTTCTGTTCGGGACATTATTTCAAAAACAAAATGAATCTTTGACACTAACAAGTAAATGCTTTGATCTAAAGTTTTCTTAAGTGCTTTATGAAATCTCATAAAAGAAAAAACCTAGTACAGTCCATGAATCAAGCAGTGCGATCCACCATCAAAATTCTAAATATAATGAAAGATACTGGGATGGAATACAACACACATAGCTCCAAATTTCGCCGAGCATTATTTCTTCAAGTTCATCCATCTTAAACCCAAATCCTCATTTCAAAACATCCGGTGCAATTAGGACTAAGGTTATCTGTCCTTCATTTCTCAAGTCAATATCTGGTACTTGTGACCAAACAAACTTCACTCACTGTTTCTGAGGATGTTTGACATTACATGTCACACCTGAATCACTGCCTGAACCATAACAGCTTGTGATTTGGGCAGTATGTGACTGACATCTGTTTTTTTAGTTGTAGACACATTAAAAATTACAAATGAGCCTTCGTCTGTATACCGATGGTTAATCTTCGTTTTCCGTACTTCTATGGTGTCATTGGCATCAACACTGATAAATTGTGTACCTGTAATCCTGGGGTTAAAGTAACCCGAAACAAAGAAATCGTGCACATGACCTCAGATAACGTAATATACTGGCAGATATATAAGTGTGAACAAAAAACTAATTAGTGGTCTTTTTTGAGAAACAATCAAGCTACATACATTGCATAGTTGAAAACACCGGTGGCTTTGGAGTTAAATGATATCGGCGAATTTTGCGCAACCAGATTTTAACACACTTTTTTGTATACAATTATAAGGCGCATCAGGTTCGGCAACTGTTGCACAAGAAAATCGGCACTACATGGTGCCATCGAGCGCTCATTGATGGAAGTTTAGCACCAAACAGTATCTACAGTTGAGTCAAAAAGGACTTTACAACTTCGGAGTGATGTAGATATATATTGAGGTACCGTACGGAATCGGTAGATGTTTCATTATGTAGCAAACAACCTCAAGTTTCACATGAAAGTGTCAAGTGTCATTTTGGTTCGATGTGACTATCATTTGTGATGTAGAAAACATCGGTAGTCAGTTTCTTCCCACACTCATTGCAGCATACTGGTCGTAACTTGCGCAACGGCAGCGTAGATTTTTCAGGTCGGCTAAATTTTTGGTATGAGAGAAACATCATTCACACGGTCTTTAATAAACCGCAGATAATGTAATCAAGTGATGTTAAGTCTGGGGAGCGATGCGGCTATGCGATTGGCCCTTCACGGCCAACCCATAGACCTGGGAAGCTATTATCGATGAAAACCCGAACTTCCGTCAGGGAATGGGGTGGGGTAACGCTAATTTCATAAGACTCCTCGCAAACTTGACGTTATTATGACGTCACACGCAATATCGACGACCGCCTGTTAGGCTATCGACTTTGTGAGAAGGAAGAATATGAACGTTATTGCTCCTCGATTCACTCGAAGCAATTTAAGCTGACCTCTTAGGTTCCCGCTTAACCAGACTCGGAAGTCGCCACACATTCGGAAATAAAGAGCCAAATATTTGTGAGAAGAAAGAAAACGAATCTTATTGTAGCTAGTTTTAGTTGCAGCATTTAAAGCTGTACTGTTAGGTTACCGCCTAACAACACACTCGGAAATCCCCAAATATTCGTAAATAAACAGGGAAATATTTGTGACAATAAAAAATGTGAGCTTGATGCTTCTCGTTTCACTCGCAACAATTTAAACTGTCCTCTTAGGTTACTGCTTAACCACACACTCGAAAGGCGGCACATATTCGAAAACAAAGAGGGATTTGTGAGAAGGAGGAATACGAACTTTATTATTACTTGTTTCAGCCGCAGTAATTTAAGCTGTCCTATTAGGTTCCCGCCTAACAGCACAATCGGAAATTCTGAACATTTATTTCATCCTTCGTCCTCAAATCAGACGGAACGTAAATAACATCGTTTATTGCAGAACATACTTGTTTCACGTTCGTAAGAAAATCCCAGAACGTGTTAACAGCGCTAACACGAAGAAAGTATTTATATGTAACGAGATACAAATCCACAACTTTCAGCAGCAGAAACCACGACGTTATCAGTTACGCTAGCACTTACTCATGTGAGGTTTGCCTCTTGTCACCGTTATCATTATCTCTCTTGAAGGTTTTTGTCACTGATGTTTCATTAAGTGACATCTAAAGATAATGGCGACACATTTGTGATAAATTTTCAATGCTCCGTTACCTTGAAACAGCATACTGCAAATTGTAAAACAAGCATGTTTCACGCTTGACTTGTTAATTATTGACGATAATAACTCACTCCTGACAGCACTGTTGTATGAAGGCATTAACCGTCGACAAATCATTGGGTTGGGGTTGAGTTGGGTTCGTTGGGGGAAGAGACTATAAGCGAGGTCATCGGACAAATCATTACGCGACATTTTATTATGGCAATAATTATAATAAATCATTCCAAGAACGACGTGTTTTTCTAAATCTCCGGTACGAGCGCATGACGTCTTGTGAGAGGTTCGCATCGATAGTCGATCATGCAGTCGTCGATATTGCGTGTGACGTCAAAATGACGTCACGTTTGCGGGAAGTGGTGTGAAACGAGCGTTATCCAAACGAAGTGGTGCCAAGAGTAAATTGTAGACCTGCTTAGTGGATCTTAAGCGTATTCAGAGCAAAATTCAAACCGAACAGTTGTTGCAAAGTTTGTTTCATGAAACGAAAACACACAGTGAGCACGCTCTGCACCAGTGAAAGCAGTCATTTTAACAGTGCACTACTCTGGCACTCCTGGTGGTGAAATGGGGTACTAATGCAATACGTGAATCAAACTTGACGTTGTTTGCCTCTACATAACACATCTACCGATTCTGTAAGTTATCTCAATACATTTCCGTGTCACTCCAAAGTTGTAAAGTCTTTTTTGATTCACCCTGTACTAAACACTCGACCAAGAGCCAGGCCAGCATGCAGCTGTAAAACTTCTCGAGTATGGGTGGTCGAAGTAACCACAGCAGTCAAAATGCACCCGGTTTACTGTATGTTCCAGAGGGTCGGCACGAGCATTTCGGAAACTGCACGACTTGTCAGGTGTTCGAGGAGTGCTGCGATGAGTGTCTTCAACAAGTAGCGAAAGGAAGGTTGAAACGACGCCCAAGTGTCGTGGGGATAGGCGACTGCCCCTCATTACAGATATCGACATCGTAGATTGGGTTCAAATGGTTCAAATGGCTCTGAGCACTATGGGACTTAACTTCTAAGGTCATCAGTCCCCTAGAACTTAGAACTACTTAAACCTAACTAACCTAAGGACATCACACACATCCATGCCCGAGGCAGGATTCGAACCTGCGACCGTAGCGGTCACGCGGTTCCAGACTGAAGCGCCTAGAACCGCACGGCCACATCGGCCGGCGTAGATTGGGCAGACTTTAATGCTGGTCAGCACACCAGTGGCAAGACGCAATCAATACCTTCACTGCACGATAACAACGGTGAAGTCACTGATGACAGTGCCACTAAGGCAGAGTTATTAAACACGGTTTTCCGAAACTCCTTCACCAAAGAAGATGAAGTAAATATACCTGAATTCCAGTCAAGAACAGCTGCCAAGATGAGAAACGTAGAAGTAGATATCCTCGGTGTAGCAAAGCAGCTTAAATCACTTAATAAAGGCAAGGCCTCCGGTCCAGATTGTATACCAGTCAGGTTCCTCTCAGAGTATGCTGATACAATAGCTACATATTTAGCAATTATATACAACCACTCGCTCACAGAAAGATCCGTACCTAAAGACTGGAAAATTGCTCAAGTCATACCAATAACCAAAAAGGGAAGTAGAGCAATCCTATATCACTAGCGTAGATTTGCAGTAGGTTTTTGGAACATTTACTGTATTCGAACATTACGAAGTACCTCGAAGAAAACGATTTATTGACACATAGTCAGCACGGATTCAGAAAATATCGTTCTTGTGAAACATAACTAGCTCTTTATATTGATGAAGTGATAAGTGCTATCGACAGGGGATGTCAAATTGATTCCATATTTTTAGATTTCCAGAAGGCTTTCGACACCGTTCCTCACAACCAAAAATGTGTGCCTACGGAGTATCGTCTCAGTTGTGGGACTGAATTCGTGATTTCCAGTCAGAAAGGTCACAGATCGTAGTAATAGACGGAAAGTCATCGAGTAAAACAGAAGTAATATCCGGCGTTCCCCAAGGAAGTGTTATAGGCCCTCTATTGCTCTACCCACAATATTATCTATGTGATCGTTCCAATTTAGGTTTTTTGTAATTGTAATCCCTAAGTATTTAGCTGAATATACAGCCTTCAGATTTGTGTGACTTATCGCGTAATCGAAATTTAGCTGATCTCTTTTAGTACTCATGTGAATAACTTCAGACTTTTCTTTATTCAGGGTCAAATGCCACTTGGCAACGACATAGGAGACAATCTGAGGATCCGTCTTAGATTGTTTGCAGATGATGCTGTCATTTATCGTCTTGTAAAGTCACCAGATGATCAAAACGACTTGCAAAATTATTTAGATAAGATATCTGTATGGTTCGAAAAGTGGCAATTGACCCTGAATAAAGAAAAGTCTGAAGTTATTCACATGAGTACTAAAATAAATCAGCTAAACTTCGATTACGCGATAAGTCACACAAATCTGAAGGCTGTAAATTCAGCTAAATACTTAGGGGCTACAATTACAAATAACCTAAATTGGAACGATCACATAGATAATATTGTGGGTAGAGCAAACCAAAGACTGCGATTCATTGGCAGAACACTTAGAAAGTGCAACAGGTCTACTAAAGAGACTGCTTACACCACGCTTGTCCGGCTTATTCTGGAGTACTGTTGTGCGGTGTGGGATCCGCATCAGGTGGGACTGACGGATGACATCACCAGTTTTCTCCTCCCACTGCGAAAACATACTGTTGGCACCCACCAACATAGGGAGAAATGATCATCACGATAAAATAAGAGAAATCAGGGCTCGCACAGAAAAATTTAAGTGCTCGTTTTTCCCGGGTGCCGTTCGAGAGCGGAACGGTAGAGAGATACCTTGAAGATGGTTCACTGAACCCTCTGCCTGGCCCTTTACTGTGAATAGCAGAGTAATCACGTAGATGTAGATGTAGTGAGCCTGAAAACACAGTGCACGAAACATTGCTAACGATGGGCCTCCGCAGCCAAAGACACAAGCATGTGCCAATGTTAATACCATGACATCAGCAACTACGAGTGAAACGGGCACGTGACCATCGACACTGGATATGGGCGCAGTGGCAGAGCTTTGCATGGTCTAATGACTCCCTCCCAATACCTTCTTCATCATGCCGATGGGAGGCCGCGATTCCGTCGTCTTCCAGGGGAACACCTCTTTGACACCTGTGCTGCAGAACAAGTTGGTGGTAGCTCCATTATGCTCTGGGGAGCATTCATGTGGACATCCGTGGGACCAGTAGAGCTCGTACAAGGCACTGTGACGGTCAAGGAGTATCGTACACTGGTTGCAGACCTCTACACCCTTTCATGAAAATCACGTTTCCCTGCAGCAGTGGCATTTTTCAAGTAGATAATGCGCCATATCACAAGACCAGGAATATGTTGGATTGGTTCGAGAAACATAGTGGCGAGTTCGAATTGATGTGCTAGCCCCCCCATCCCCCACCCCCACCCCCCAACTCACCAGATCTGAACCCAATTGAACACATCTGGGATGTGATTGAACGTGGCGTCAGGTGTGACTTTTGTGTGCAAATGTGGTGGCAAGCCGCTCCAGCGACCTACGAAAGCCTCATTGCTTCCATGTCACGACGTGTCGCCGTTGTTATCCGTGCCAAAGGTGGGCATAGCAGCTCGTAGGTAGGTAGGTGGCTGTGCAGTGGAAGATCATGTGTGGGGCCCTCTCTGAATCTTGGGTGAGGTCACAAAACTTGTATGCTGTCTGCCCCGTCGGAGTGTGTTCGCTCGCAGTGTGAGAGCCACCGCCGCACTGCTGCGCGTCATCAAGAGGCTGGCTGTGAGTGGCTGCCCGGTCGCCCCCCGACGCTGTGCAAGACGGGGACGCGGTCGGGTCCGCGCAGCTCGGGCCGGCAGCAGATTGTTTTAATGCGGGCCATCCGTCGTGCGGTAATCGAATGAGGCGAGAGGCGGCGCGCGGCCGCTGCAATCAGTGCTAATTTTTGGCGTGAGTCAGTGCGCGCCGGCCGGGACGCCGCAACACGCCATTAAGGCCCGGCTCCGCCTCCGCCTCCGCTGGCCGCTTTAACGGCCGCCGCCTCTAATTCAATAACGCGTCCGCCCCGGCCGAGACCAATAATTGATGCGGCGCCGGCGTCCTGCTCCAGTAACGCGAAAAAATGCCGTACGCGCCGCCGCCCGCAGGGAGGAGCAGAAAAAAAATATCGTGTCCCTCAGGGATTCATCCTGGGACCACTGATACGGGCCACCGTTCGTATCGGAGAATAGTCATTTCGAGGGGTCGTCTTCCCCACATATTCCTGTGTCTGATTACCTGATCACTCTACGGCAGAGACAGAAATTCGTGTTTTATGCTTTGCAGAAGACACCAAGTTTTCCGGCGGCGGGGACAGAGCTATTGTATGTCTCCATTTGCTCGTATTATTATTTTTTGTGATATGACAGTCCGGAGCTTCATGCGAAACGAGGATAACACTGTGCTTCCTCCCGCCTGACGTATAAGTACACACCTCTGTGACAAACTGAAATAATTATAAAAACAGCTCGCACGATAATGAAGGAAAAAGAATTAGGGTTCAACGTCCCTCCAAGGACGAGATATTGGGTTCGGAGCAGAAGCATGCCTTTGGGGAAGGCTGCTCAACTGTTGTACATCTAATCCAGCCACCAATTTTTCTAACACAGTGGTTCCCAACCTTTCTGAAACCATAATCCCTTAATTTTATTTATTTTACCTGGTCTCATTAGGGCCATGAGGAAGAGGAGGAGATCTGTATTTAACGTCCCATCGACAACGAGGTCACTGGAGACGGAGCACAAGCTCGGATTGGGGAAGGCCGAGGAAGGAAATCGGCCGTGCCCTCTCGAAGGAACTATCCCCTATTCCGCCATTTTTCTTAAGCGATTTAGGGAAATCAAGAAAGATCTAAATCAGGATGGTCGGACGCGGGTTTGAACCGTCGTCCTCCCGGGAAATTCGAGTCCAGTGTGCTAACCACTGCGCTACATCGATCGGTTAGGGCCCTGTCTTATATTGGACCAGGATTTCATACATACAGTGCCTTTGTTACATATACAGTCGATACCGTTTATAGCGACCTCGCTTTTAACGACGTATAACAGTGAAATCTAATGATCCCGTCTAAATCCTGTGTAAACGCTAAAGGAAAAAATCGCTTAGTACGACATCGCTTATTGCGTCTTACCATATAAAATGACCGTCCGGTCTTCATTTTTGTTTGCTACGTATTTAGGGATTACTAACAACAGTAAAGCTTATTTTCAAACTCTTGTTTTCTTCTAATTGTTGGTTTCGAGTCAGGCCTTAAAAAGAATGCACGCCAAATGCAAAATGCATACGTACATCTTAAGCGCAAAAAGCAAACAAATATATCTGATTACCTTAAATGCAACAGGATACTGTAGTATGCGTTACTGTACTGCATTTTAAGTAAACTGGTTAGAAAAGTAAACATCTCCGTCTTTGCTGTGATTGTGGAAAACTAGAAAATTACGTTCCAATATTTGTTATTTTTTCAAAGTACAGAAGCAGAATAATAGTGTATTCATTATTGATGTTTTGTAGTTATGTGTATAAAATATTTTCAATGTGTTAGATGCAGCATATCACATCTGTATAACATTTTAAGGAGAAACATAGGAGTAAGTGTAGGCCTTCGTGTAATTTAGGTGTGGAATACTGTCTTTTCATTCTGCTAGTGTTGATTAATTTACATAGTACAGTAACTGGAACTAGTTGTGTCATTCATGACTGTTATACTACACAGTGAAACGTCCCCTTACAACAATTATATAGGACTGTGCTTAAACTGACACACAATATTTTTTTTTAGCACAACGCAATCTGACTTTCAAAAATCTCTACAAAAGAATGGCCCTGACTAACATTAACCTATACCTTTCACAAATCACTTACCTCACCAAAAATCTTCGTTACTCGAACTACTGCAATACAGCGAGCGCCACTACTGCCAGCTAAATAAAAGATTAAAACTACGGAAGGCACTAACTACTGATAGGCATAGTTAGCAAATGAAAGATTTTGATAGAGAACAAACAATGTATTTACCTTAATAATCATAACATATATAGCAGTTCATGCCATCCAGTCTTACAAATTTCAAATCTCCGCCATTTTTCTCCCCACATCCACCACTGCTGGCGGCTCACCTCCAACTGCCCAACGCTATGCGCTGTTCACATCCAGCTGCCCAACGCTACAATGGCGAGTATTACAACAATGCAAAGCAGCCACAGACTGCACACAGCACAGCCAGTGATTTTCATACAGAGCGCTACGTAATGTTGCCAATAAGAAAACATAAACAGCCTACTTACAACAGCACTTATTGCAAGTTTTCTAAATACTTAAGATTTTATGTCATTCATTATCCAAGACCGTGTACGACGATATTGAACAATTCACACAGCTACTACTTCTTTTTTCACTTATTACAGGTTTTTACATTCTCTAGCATTTTATTGCTGTACACACTGCATAAACATAAGAAAAATTCCTCTTCGGTCCCTCGACACAAATATTGCAGGTTTACTGAATTTCTGCTACTTTTTAAAGTGTTAACTTTTAGGCAACCTAAAATTTGCAGATACGAAATTTTTATTTAAAAAAAAGCAAAAACTCAGTTTGTGTGACTATCGGCTATAATGGGCATAAACCATCGGCCCGTTCGGCGTGATTGTAGCCGGTTTCGACTGTACCTAAGAAATAACAACTTTAATATGGAAAATAGTATCAAAATGATTTAAGTGTGTGTAGTGACAATGTAACAATACTTACTATGAACTAATAAAGTTATTACTCACAGTACTTGTACTACTACTACTACTGCTGCTGCTGCTACTAATAATGATAATGATAATAATAGTAATAACAATAATAATAATGATAGTGGTAGACATAAAAAGAATTTATAGGTGTACAATGTAGATATCTTCTGACATAGCGAGTTCTGGGAAATGAGGTGTAAGGAGACTGCACCAGCTAAGATTACTGGGAAATTAGGAATATCTGTATGGAAGAAGGATGTACAGAGGCAGTGAGTGCATACAGGGACAATGGTAATAATTATTGTTGCTTTAGTAGATATGCCATTGACTACCTTCTGAAGAGCAGATGTTATTCAGTTCTCTGATACAATTGCAAAGGTTATTTCAGAGTCGGGTTCCTGCTAGTGAGTAGGACTTCGAGAAAGTGGCTGAACGATGGAGTGAGGACATTTGATATCAGCCGATACTGCCATCACAATCCCGTACATAACTACACTTTAGGTAACATGCTTTTGAATCAAAAATTGAGTCCACGAGAGTGTTTGAACTGTTATCTTGAAAATCTTTTTCATATTCAGTTTGGTTTTAGCCAGCACTTACTGTAATCTCCAAGCCCATTCGATTCCTCACTGTTTTTGTCATTGCTGCCAAAATTGAAAAACTATAGTGTCCCTCACGGAATCATTCTGGGACCACTATTCCGATCCGAATCCGTATCAGAGATTACTCATTTGAAGAGCTCATCGTTACTATGTTTTTGTGCAACCAATTACCTAATCACCAAACACTTGAATTGGAAACGGGTGGTTTATGGTTTTTGCAGAAGATCTCATGTTTTGCAACGGTAATGAAGGAGGTTTCTCTCCGAGCATACGATCTTTTTTTATATTTTAGTTGTGATGTGAATTTTGGAGCTCCAAATATTGTGTGTAATACTTTACTTCCACTTGTCTGACTTACAAACACACAGCTCTGTGAGAAACTGAATTAATTGTGAAAACGGCTCGCACAGAGTGAGGGTACATGGCAAAAAGGTACAATGACTTTGCCACCTATACAAAGACACGACCACGACGTACTTGTGTTCACCTAAATTGATCACTGGTTCCTCTAACACAATAGTTCCCAACCATTCTGAGACCAGTCTCCTGAACAAGCACAGATGTCAGCCAGTACCTCTGACACTGTTCAGCACCTTACTAAACTTTAGAATTGTAAAAATGTAGTTGAACACTCTTACTTTTTAAATGGCGGAAGATAGATAACATTTAATTAACATTCAAACAAATAATATTCGCATTTTTTTTATCAAACAACAATGAGTCCAGTAGATTGCTGGAACTGCTAATTTTAATAATCTTTTTATATTTGTTCTGGTGTCAGGCAATTCCTATTGTAAGTCATGTTCAAGTTCGATTCGATTCCATCTTTTGTTGTCCTTTGTATCATAGCTGTAAAATATCATTCTCCTCAGGGATACATTCTGGGACCACTGTTACAGGTCATTATCTACATTGTAGAGTAGTTATGTGGAGGGCTAATCTCCCCACATTTCAGAGTGTCTGAGTACCTGATCAACGTACATCAGTGACAGATATTCGTGCTTTATGCTTTGCATATGCTACCAAGTTTGGTATTTCTCGAATTGTTCGGTTTAGTACTGTTGTCTGAAATGATAGAATCTTTTCGCCTAAATAACGAGATATAGTTGTACTTGCTCTCTGGTGACTTAGAAGTGCACAGCTCTTTGACAAATTGAATAACGACAGACATCACTGACACAGGACTGGAAAACGAATGAATGTTAGGGTTCAATGTCTTGTCGATGGCTAGGTCATTAGAGACGGAGGACACGCTCGTGCTGGGGAAGGAAATCGGCCGTATCCTCCGAAAGTAACCTTTCAGTTATTTGCTTTAATCATTTTAAAGAAATCAGCAAAAATCTCAGTCTGCTACGTCGACATGGTACCGCTCTATTGGTCCACGTCGGAGCCAACGTGTTGCATCATCGACGTACTGCTTCCCGTGGAGTGCATTCTCCCTTGGGCCAAACAGGTTGAAGTCGGAAGGTGCGATATCCAGGCTCTAGGGTGGATGAGGAAGAACAGCCCTATGAAGCTTTGTGAGCTCCTCTAGGGTATGCAGACGTGTGTGAGAACTTGCTTTGTCATGGAGAAGGAGAAGTTCGTTTGCATTTTTGTGTCGACAAACACGCTGAAGTCATTTCTTCAATTTCCTGAGGGTAGCACAATACACTTCCCAGTTTATCGTTGTACCATGAGGGAGGACATCAAACCAAATGATCACATCAGAGTTCTAGAAGCCCATCGCCATGTATTTAGCGGCAGAGGATCTGGCTTTGACCAACAGAACTGTTACTCTGCTTAGCTGTCATCCTGATCTTATGATTACGTTAGTTCGTGCACACTATGACGTTAGTATATTATTATTCCCTTTTAAGTACCATAATTTTATCTATTGATCTTTGCAAACATACTGTAAATTCATTGTGACAATCAAATGTTTGTATTCTTGCCACAATAAATAACTTTTAACCATGATCACCCTACCTCCCCCTTTTTCTTGCCCCTTCCTCTTTCCGCCCCCTTTCTCTATACCCTCCTCTCCCCCTCCCCCTTGTCATCCTCCCACCCCCTCGCTCTGGTTTTTGGATTTAAGTGTTCTATGGTGCATACAATAATTTAATATTTTTTTACTATGACTACGCTTGGATGGATTAGTAAATGCCCGCATCTCGTGGTCGTGCGGTAGCGTTCTCGCTTCATATGCCCGAGTTCCCGTGTTCGCTTCCCGGCGGGGTCAGGGATTTTCTCTGCCTCGTGATGGCTGGGTGTTGTGTGCTGTCCTTAGGTTAGTTAGGTTTAAGTAGTTCTAAGTTCTAGGGGACTGATAACCATAGATGTTAAGTCCCATAGTGCTCAGAGCCATTTGAACCATTTTTGATTAGTGAATAGTATGTATAGCGTATAAATAAAAAGATCGTCGTGTGCAGTGAGCAAGCTAATTTGCTGTTGTGATGTATTGAGTGCCTTGAAGTAAATAATGACAGTCGCGGGGGGGGTTGCAAATGTTTGTTACCATCACGTTTTTCCATACGTGTAATGTATATTGGTGAAACGCGTCGTATCTGTGTGTATGAATCACGTGAAAAATTTAGATTTGTGATTCCTATGTATATAATATGCTTTTTAAATTGTGTAAAATTTTCATGAGGCTAATTTCAAAATATCGCTGGTTGATAGATGGCGCCACCTGACATCTACATCGCAAGTCACAAGGGCTACGCGGCGCCCCAATTTAGTCCACGTGAGGTCATCGACATAGCGTGTAGTTTTAACTCTGTTGGTGCTGTGGATACTGTACTCCTATCTTTTATCTGAAGATGACAGCACGATTTTGTCAAAACTAGTAACTGGAATATAGGTCTTAAAATCAAGCTTTCACGACACAATTTTTAAATGTAACAATAGTTGGTTCTACACTCTTGGAAATGGAAAAAAGAACACTTTGACACCGGTGTGTCAGACCCACCATACTTGCTCCGGACACTGCGAGAGGGCTGTACAAGCAATGATCACACGCACGGCACAGCGGACACACCAGGAACCGCGGTGTTGGCCGTCGAATGGCGCTAGCTGCGCGGCATTTGTGCACCGCCGCCGTCAGTGTCAGCCAGTTTGCCGTGGCATACGGAGCTCCATCGCAGTCTTTAACACTGGTAGCATGCCGCGACAGCGTGGACGTGAACCGTATGTGCAGTTGACGGACTTTGAGCGAGGGCGTATAGTGGGCATGCGGGAGGCCGGGTGGGCGTACCGCCGAATTGCTCAACACGTGGGGCGTGAGGACTCCACAGTACATCGATGTTGTCGCCAGTGGTCGGCGGAAGGTGCACGTGCCCGTCGACCTGGGACCGGACCGCAGCGACGCACGGATGCACGCCAAGACCGTAGGAACCTACGCAGTGCCGTAGGGGACCGCACCGCCACTTCCCAGCAAATTAGGGACACTGTTGCTCCTGGGGTATCGGCGAGGACCATTCGCAACCGTCTCCATGAAGCTGGGCTACGGTCCCGCACACCGTTAGGCCGTCTTCCGCTCACGCCCCAACATCGTGCAGCCCGCCTCCAGTGGTGTCGCGACAGGCGTGAATGGAGGGACGAATGGAGACGTGTCGTCTTCAGCGATGAGAGTCGCTTCTGCCTTGGTGCCAATGATGGTCGTATGCGTGTTTGGCGCCGTGCAGGTGAGCGCCACAATCAGGACTGCATACGACCGAGGCACACAGGGCCAACACCCGGCATCATGGTGTGGGGAGCGATCTCCTACACTGGCCGTACACCACTGGTGATCGTCGAGGGGACACTGAATAGTGCACGGTACATCCAAACCGTCATCGAACCCATCGTTCTACCATTCCTAGACCGGTAAGGGAACTTGCTGTTCCAACAGGACAATGCACGTCCGCATGTATCCCGTGCCACCCAACGTGCTCTAGAAGGTGTAAGTCAACTACCCTGGCCAGCAAGATCTCCGGATCTGTCCCCCATTGAGCATGTTTGGGACTGGATGAAGCGTCGTCTCACGCGGTCTGCACGTCCAGCACGAACGCTGGTCCAACTGAGGCGCCAGGTGGAAATGGCATGCCAAGTCATTCCACAAGACTACATCCAGCATCTCTACGATCGTCTCCATGGGATAATAGCAGCCTACATTGCTGCGAAAGGTGGATATACACTGTACTAGTGCCGACATTGTGCATGCTCTGTTGCCTGTGTCTATGTGCCTGTGGTTCTGTCACTGTGATCATGTGATGTATCTGACCCCAGGAATGTGTCAATAAAGTTTCCCCTTCCTGGGACAATGAATTCACGGTGTTCTTATTTCAATTTCCAGGAGTGTATTATGCACTGGAATCAGTAACACCAGCTGTGTATACATCAATTTAAATTACATTCCTATCACTTTTAGTTTCGAAGCTACAAACCTTCAAAGTTTCAGGGCAGATACCACACACTGTACATAATACATTGCTGTGTGGTAGGTGATGGATGTTCTCGCAGTGGGAAGTTGATTTAAATGAGATGTTGAAATGTGTGTCCATGTTCCTGAATACACAATGCAATAAGCCTTCTAAAAATATCTGCGGACGAGATGTAACATCGCCGGTGCCACGGAGCAACATGCGTCCTCAATGCACCGTTTAGATCATCTGGGGATGTGGGCTCAGTGACATAAACACGATCTTTTAGATATCCCCACAAAAAAAATCTAATGGTGTTAAATCGGGCGACCTTGCGGGCCATGAATGAGGACCATGGCGCCACAACCACCTTCCTGCAAACCTGTTGTTTAGTTCTTCCACAACAGCACGCGCAGAATGGGCTGGGTGACCATCGTGCTGCATCCACATATGGACTCTCGTGTGTAGACACACATGTTTAAGGAGACCACCCAACCTGTCGACTATGAATGCGCGACATAACGCACCTGTCAGTGTATCTGGGAAGTAGTGTGCACCGATGATGTCATCCCCAAGGATTCCATACATTAATAGACCACCTACATTGACGGTCGACAGGTCGTACTCACCGAGGATTGTCTGCGGCCCAGTAGTGCACGTTATGGCGATTCACAGCACTATAATTTGTGACTGTGACTCATCAGAGAATATAACACCTTGTAAAGACTCCAGCGTGAAATTACGTATGGCCCATTCACAGAATGTAACTCGCACGGAAATCGTTCCCATGCAGCTCCTGGGTCACGGGTGAAACCTGTGGCTGTGTACTATACGCCGCACAGATGTGAGACTGCCACGCGGGATTAGCCAAGTGGTCGAAGGCGCTGCAGTCATGGACTGAGCGGCTGGTCCCGGCGGAGGTTCGAGTTCTCCCTTGGGCATAGGTGTGTGTGTTTGTCCCTAGGATAATTTAGGTTAGGTAGTGTGTAAGTTTAAGGACTGATGACCTTAGCAGTCCCATAAGATTTCACACATATTTGAACATTTTGAACAGATGTGAGACTGACACCAGCGACTGCAGCAACGGCTTGTAAGCTGACATGGGGATCGTGGCGTACTGCAGCTGAAACAAACACCTCCGTCTCCTCACTTCATGCAGTTCTTCGTGTGTTCCTGCAGCGCATTACCAAGCTGCCTGTTTCCCGAAGTCGTTGCTCAGCATGTAAGAACATAACGGCTGCTGGAGCTCTTTGCCTATGATATCCCATGGCGTGCGCCATGGCTGCTTCAGTGGCATCGTGACGGCACTCGCCAAGCCTCAGCAACATGTCAATGTACTCGTTCTTCGTGTAAGCCATTATCATCCGATGTCAGTAACTGTGGTATACTGAACCCCGTTTATTTGTGTGGCTCGAACTGTCGGGTATATTGCCGTGTGTGGCAACAGTCGGCAGTCTAACAGCGCATCGAGGAAGGTTCTAGCTCCGTGACACCGGCGACGTTACAACTCGGCCGAACCACATTTAGAAGGCGCTTTGCGTTATGCACAGCGTGTGTGGCATCTGCCCCTGAAACTTTGAAGGGTTGTAGCTCCCAAACTAAAAGTGATATGAATGAAATTTAAATTGATATACACACAGCTGGTGTTACTGATTCCAGTGCATGATAGAAACAACTATTGTTCCATTTAAAAATTGTATCTTTTTGCTGTAACTCTTTGTATAATAACACTATAAACTATGTTCATAGCTCCATAGAGAGGGTAACGTTTCTTATGGTGACCTACCACAATAAATATTTCCGTTGCCTATTACTTCGTAACTTACAGAGGCAAACACATTTAGTAAAACACCCTGTATATACATACGTATACATACATTGAAGCGCCGAAGAAACTGTTACAGGCATACGTATTCAAATATAGAGACATGTAAACAGGCACAAGACGGAGCTGTGGACGGCAACGCCTATATGAGACAAAAAGTGACTGGCGCAGTTGTTAGAGCGGTTGCTGCTGCTACAATGGGAGGTTATCAAGATTTAAGTGAGGTAGCGATGGAGTGGGGATTTTCCCGTACGATCATTTCACGTGTGTACCGTCAATATCAGAAATCCGGTAAAACATCAACTCTTCGACATCGCTGCGACCGGAAGAAAATGCTGCATCAACATGACCAACGTCGACTGAAGATAATCGTTCAACGTAATAAAAGTGCAACACTTCCGCAAATTGCTGTAGATTTCAGTGCTGGGCCGTCAACAAATGTAAGCGTGCGAACCATTCAACGAAACATTATCTGTATGGGCTTTCGGAGCCGGACGCCAGTCACGTATCCTTGATGACTGCAAGACACAAAGCTTTACGCCTCGCTTTGGCCCGTCAACACCGACATTGAATTGTTGACGACTGGAAACATGTTGCCTTGTCGGACGAGTCTCGTTTCAAATTGTATCGAGCGGATGGACGTATACGGGTATGAAGACAACCTCATCAATCCATGGGCCCTGTACGTCAGCAGGGGACTATTCAAGCTGGTGGAAGCTCTGTAATGTTGCGGTCGTGTGCAGTTGGAGTGATGTGGGACCCCTGATACGTCTAGATACGCCTCTTGACAGGTGACACCTACGTAAGCATCCTGTCTGATTATCTACACCCATTCACGTCCATTGTGCATTCCGACGGTCTTGGACAGTTCCAGCAGGACTATTCGACACCCCACACGTCCAGAACTGCTACAGAGTAGCTCTGGGAACACTCTTCTGAGCTTAAACACTTCCGCTGGCCACCAAACTCTCTAGACATGAACATTATTAAGCATATCTGGGATGCCTTGCAACGTGCTGTTCGTAAGAGATCTCCATCTCCTCGTACTCTTACAGATTTATGGATACCCCTACAGGATTCATAGTGTAACTGTCAGTGATTTTAGAAATGCAAATTTTCGTACACACTTTTCTATTATAGTACCAGCTAGTCCTGAAAATTTTGTACGTTTCATTTAGCGAAGAATAAGTAATTTTAGACTGCACTGTTACGTAATTAACAAATGTCAGCAGAGTTTTCAGCGCACACAAACAACATGAAATGTATTATTCTGAAGTAAAATTTTGTCAACATTCATATGAATTACTCATATAAACTACCCTTTTACTGTTAGTCATTATTCTTTAACTAGTTGTTCTACCAAGCTGTATTAAATGACAGTTTTGGAGAGTTTTCAGTTTGGTAAATGGCACTTTTTTATCTTAGTTTCCGAAATCAAATAAGCTAATAACTTTCAATATTCCCTCTCCTTTCTCGGAATCAATAATGGCGACAGAACAGGACCCTGTTAGGGAAATCATTGAGGTAAAGTTCATTTACACTAAAACGTTGCTGCACTAAACACTTTGTTAATCAGTTAAGAAAACTACTACGCTGGCTAACCTTATGCAATCTAAAGACGAAGCTATTCGGATCTTGCTTTGATGAGTAGGTGCTGGTGCGATGTAAGTAGAGTAATATTCGTCGACAAGCTATGGCAACAGGCTCCTTACAACAAGTTTGGACCCACAGTACTCTTCTTGAATATTAATTCCTCTTGATGGCAATTTACTGTGCCCATTTACAATCACATAATACGCCTGGCCATACATTAAAAATCTTGCAGTTTATTCCTTACATTTTTGCCCACCGAGTCTGCACTTGATCACTTGTCGCTGACAACTCCTTCGTGTTTTTACTTCATCATCATTACAATATACTTTTTTAAATTAGTTCGTTTGAATTAATTCTTTGACATTTAATTATACAAAACGTTAATCAAATAACAAAAGGTACATGTGTCAGATATTACATCACAGTTACATTATGTTTACAGAATTAATTATGCGAGAGGTTTATTAGGCATTGTGTTGTTTTGTTACAAGCTCTCCATGTACGATTCACGAATCACCCTTACAGCTTTATTCTTCGAGTGCCCTGTGGGACCAGCGCTCCTAGAAAGAAGGAAATGACTTAGGCACAGAGTAGGGATTTGTTTCCAGAATGACTTTTCACTCTCCAGCGGCGTGTACGGTAATTTGAAACTTCCTGGGTATCTTCTGAAAGTATAGAAAAATGTGCCCCTCAGAAATTCACTTTAGGTCCACTGATACAGATCACCATATGTGCCAGAGATTAGTCACTTGGAGGCGTCGTCTTCCTCATATTTTCCTGCGTCGGAGTACTGAGTGCAAGACTGGAATTCGAACGCAGAACAATTTGTCTTTTGCGGGAATTGCTGTACCGGCAAGAGCAACCGTGCGGCACCTAGTTGTAATCTTACACGAAGTTTCTAATCAGCGTGCACTCAGCTACAGAGTAAATATTAGCTCTCGAATGGAGAGACCGGAAAACAAAGATTTTGGTCAGGGAAAAAAATTGAAATGGAAGCGATATTTGTGAATGTAATGTAAATGAAATGGGTATGAAATGGCTGATGACGATAATTATGACGATGATGATGATCTGATGATGATGATACTGAATGTGCATCGAAGCAGTCCCATCTGCTGCATGTCAAATGTTTTCATTCACCAGACGTGATATTATAGCTACCAGAGTGAACATGCAAAATGTTAACTTTTACGTAAAGGGACCATATGAATTATAAGCTGGACAAGATAAAATTACTTGATTAATTTCTCGTTTGTTTGTAGGTAAATGTCTGCAGTCCTGAAATGGAAATGAGCGTTTGGCGTCATTGGCCGGGAGGCCCCTTGCAGGGCAGGTCCGGCCACCTTGGTGCAGGTCTCATCGGATTCGACTCCACATTGGGCCACATGCGTGCCTGACGGGGATGAAATGATGACGAACACAGCACAACACCCAGTCCCTGAGCGGAGAAATTCCCCGACCCAGCCGGGAATCGAACCCAGGCAATCCGTCACGCTGACCACTCAGCTATCAGAGCGGGCTCTGCAGTCCTGGTACGCATTAAAGCCCCCGTGCAGAGAATGTTGAAATAAACATCCTGGTTCACGTTTACGCTAACCTAAACGAGATAGACTCAAGTCACTGTACGCAAATGATGCATAGTCCATGCTGCTGCAAACGTCGTCGAACTGTTGGTGCAGATGGTTGTTGTCTTGCAAACGTCCCCATCTGTTGACTCAGGGATCGAGTCGAATGAAATGAGACCTGCATCATTTGAAAAGAGGCAAAACTGCGGCCGTCGGACCAGACTACACACCTACTGTCAATTTTCTGTGTTTTTTGGCCCATTGGAGACATGCTCCTTGATGTGGCGCTATGGGCAATGGCCGTTTGCGAGATACCTGACTTCAGATGTTCATTGCGTACAGTTCCTATCGCTGTGTTCGAACGGGTTGTGGTTGAGATGGAGCTGTATTCACAGACAGCAGCAATTCCTGTCGGGCTTGAAACAGATTGTCACTAACAAGAATGACAGTCGCTCTGTCCTGTCGGTTAGGATCTTTTATGTCCACTGTTGCTACGCTGCTTGACATGCCGACGAGTGGTACACCATTCCTTGTACACTCAGTGGACAGTTCACGTTGATAAACTAACAACTTGGGCAGCTTTATTTACGTTGTGTCAGGAGCGAGTCCAAACACGATAGCTCCACATCCTCGGATCGTCCCTTCGCCGATTCCATTCAGTCAACTGTCCGACTTACAAAATGCTTCACTGGCATGACTCATGTCAGCGGTGAAGGGTCACATGACCGCCTCGTACCAGTCCTACACCGCCCTCCGCAGCGACCAGTGTGCTCGTTTAATTAGTGGCTAATACACTTCTGGCCATTAAAAGTGCTACACCACGAAGATGACGTGCTACAGACGGGAAATTTAACCGACAGGAAGAAAATGCTGTGATATGCAAATGATTAGCTTTTCAGAGCATTCACACAAGGTTGGCGCCGGTGGCGACACCTACAACGTGCTACCATGAGGAAAGATTTCAGCCGATTTTTCATACACAAACAGCAGTTGACCGGCGTTGCCTGGTGAAACGTTGTTGTGATGCCTCGTGTAAGGAGGAGAAATGCGTACCATCACGTTTCCGACTTTGATAAAGGTCGGATTGTAGCCTATCGCGATTGCGGTTTATCGTATCGCGACATTGCTGCTCGCGTTGGTCGAGATCCAATGACTGTTAGCAGAATATGGAATCGGTGGGTTCAGGAGGGTAATACGGAACGCCGTGCTGATCCCAACGGCCTCGTATCACAGGCATCTTATCCGCATGGCTGTAACGCATCGTGCAGCCACGTCTCGGTCCCTGAGTCAACAGATGGGGACGTTTGTAAGACAACAACCATCTGCACCAACAGTTCGACGACGTTTGCAGCAGCATGGACTATCAGATGGGAGACCATGGCTGCGGTTACCCTTGACGCTGCATCACAGACAGGAGCGCCTGCGATGGTGTACTCAACGACGAACCTGGGTGCACGAATGGCAAAACGTCATTTTTTCGGATGAATCCAGTCCATTTCAGGACTACAAACCATTGCCTTGAACATGCTGTTCGTGACAGCGTGCATTGTCAAGCTGATCTACATCTACATCGATACTCCGGAAGCGATAGTACGGTGCGTGGCGGAGGGTATCCTGTACCACTATTAGCCATTTCCTTTCCTCTTCCACTCGAATATAGAGCGAGGAAAAATGACTGTCTGTATGCTCTAAATCGTGTTCACGTCCTTCGGTTTTAGCATTTTCTTAAGCACAATAAGGGGACCACGCCCAAACAACGAAAAACATACCGAACCTTAACACTGCTTCCTCCGTATTCCGCAGCTGAAGCTACAGATGACGCAGGTAACGCTCTGCAGGTATTTGCCAAAAGCAAACCCTTCTATATGATTACCACAGGGTATAGCGTGATTCATCAGACGTCTCTAGTCGTCCACTGCCCAGTGGCGTCCCTCTTCACACCGTCTCAAGCGTCACTGAAGACTGTCTACACAAATGTGTGGCTTACGAGAAGCTGCTCGAACATTATGTTCGACTGCGGCCCTGGCCAGCACATTCTCCAGATCTCTCACCAACTGAAAACGTCTGGTCAATGGTGGCCGAGCAACTGCCACAATACGCCAGTCACTACTCTTGATGAACTGTGGTATCGTGTTGAAGCTGCATAGGCAGCTGTACCTGTACACGCCATCCAAGCTCTGTTTGACTCAATGCCCAGGCGTATCAAGGCCGTTATTAGGGCCAGAGGTGGTTGTTCTGGGTACTGATTTCTCAGGATCTGTGCACCCAAATTGCGTGAAAATGTAAACGCATGTCAGTCCTAGTATAATGTATTTGTCCAATGAATACCCGTTTATCATCTGCATTTCTTCTTGGTGTAGCAATTTTAATGACCAGTAGTGTATTTTGCCTGTTCGCATCAGGTCAGGTTGCCACGATCATGAGCCAGGATGTTTATTTCAACATTCTCGATTGTTGCTCTTTCTTCCACATTTTCACGACGAGTACTCTGTGAACTGATCAGGGACCCTCAAACACCCTGCTGTGCCTCAGGAGGCCCTTTAAAGCAGCCGACCCCTACACCCATACAACCCTCGGACTCTTGGAATAGTATGTGATACGTATCAATCAACAATTTGGTAGCCCTACGTGACGTACTCGCCAGTCAGTGGCTTCAGCTGGATACAGCATACCTGAAGAAATTTGTTGACTCTCTCCCTCGACGAATTTAAGCGATTATCAAAGCTGAAGGCAATGTTGTACGGTATTAGTGCGATGTCTTCAGGGGATCCGGTGTGCTGTCGTGTTAATC
The DNA here is from genome assembly GCF_023864275.1 of Schistocerca cancellata. NCBI lineage: Eukaryota > Metazoa > Arthropoda > Insecta > Orthoptera > Acrididae > Schistocerca > Schistocerca cancellata. Next base: position 290,101,331 of record NC_064631.1, on the reverse strand, counting down.
GATTCTTCTCTCGCCTCTTTCTAGAAAAATTTCGTATTTAAGGGTAAAAAGCAAACTAATTTAGATTTTTTCTACTGAAATGAAATATGGTACGGCAGTATTGGCCGGGAGACCCCATCTGGTGTTTTTCGGTCGCCTATTGCAAGTCTTTTTATTTGACACCACTTCGGTGACTTGCGCGTCGATGATAATGAAATGATGATGAGGACAGTACAACAGCCACTTCCCGAGCGGATAAAATATCCAACCCGGCCGGATTTCGACACCGCGACCCCCACATGGCACTCAGCCGCACTGATCACGTGTTTTCCTATTTCTTGTCTTTATCACTCCACTACAGAGGCTGACATTTGTTGCAATATTTGTTCAGTAATAAAACAGGCCTAGGCGTATTATGCCATTATTAGAAAACATCTGAGAACCATCCTCAAAGACACTAGTGTGCAAGATACTACATCTTCAAAGCTAAAAATATTGACAATTGCAGTAAATGGCACTTGACATGGAATGTTAAATCGCGTGTTCATCGCTTGTCGTACCTGCCAAGCAGGGTACAAAAGTTGATTTTTGCTGAGTATAGTGTAGTTCAGTTTCTAGATGGAAGGAAGGAAGGTTAGGTTCTGCTGTACCGTCGACATGGAGGTAATTAGAGATGGAGCACAAGTCCCGATTGTTTGAAGGATGGGGGTGGAAACCGTTCGTGCCCTTTCAAAGCAGCCATCCCGGCAATCTCCTCGAGCGATTTAGGGAAATCACAGAAAGCCTAAATAAGGACAGCCGGATGCGGATTTCAACCGAGGTTCTCCATAACACGAGTCCAGTGCACTGTTTTTAGAGCATTGAGTCCCGAGCAATGGACTTCAAGTTAAACATCATATGGAGTCTAATTTCTATTATAGCACACACACTGATACAACATATTTGTTGTTTTGTGCACTAGAGGGAATAGGTTTCCATATGTTAATATGAATAACAGTTAACATAATATAAGGTGAACAACTTTGCTTCCGCCGTTTTTTTCCCAACATTTGAGGCTTTTATGAAACATGTTGGTTACACATCTATCATCCAAAGTATTTTCCATCGCTGGCCACTACTTTCTCCCACTTCCGGGCAGTGTACGAATCCTGGATCGAAATAATTGTTCATCTTTTGAAGCGATCCACGAATCGATCCAATTTGTGACTTCTTCATGAGATCGGAAGTGTTGGTCAGCCCGGCCATGCGGCATTGATCTAAACAGGTGATAGTCAGAGGGAGCAATGTCTGTAGAACACGGTGAGTGGGGTAGGACTTCCCATTTTAACGTTTCCAAGGATGTTTTGACCTCTTTTGCAACATGGGGTCGAGCATTGTCGCACTGCAAAATCACTTTATTGTGCCTCTCGCTGTATTGCGGCCGTTAGTCTTTTAATGCTGTGCTCAAACGCATTAATTGCGTTCGATAACGAGCACCTCTGACTGTTTCACTTGGTTTTAACACCCCATAGTACACGACGCTGACCTGGTCCCACCAAATGCAGAGCATGATCTTGGAGCCGTGAATATCCGGTTCGGCCGTCGACGTGGAAGCGTGGCTGGGATATCCTCATGTTTTTTTGCGTTTAGGGTTATCGTAATGAACCCATTTTTCGTCCCCGGTCACAATGCGATGCAGAAATCCCTTCCATTTTTGCCTCTAAAGCAACTATTCACAAACACACAAACGCCGTTCAACGTCTCTTGGTTTCAGCTCACACGGGACTCAAGTTTCTTCTTTCTGAATCATCCCCATAGCCTTGAGACGTTTTGAAATGGCTTGCTGTGTCACTCCCACTAATCGTGCCAATTCTTCTTGAGTTGGACGCGAGTCTTCACTCAGCAATGTCTCCAATTCTGCATCTTCGAAAACATTCTCTCTTCCACCACTGTATCTGTCTACGACGTTAAAATCACTTCTTGAAGCGTTGAAACCACTCACGATACCTTCTTTCACTAATAGCGTCCTTACCATACGTACTTGAGAGCATTCGATGAGACTCAGCCGCTGTTTTCTTCATATTGAAACAAAACAGTGACACCTCCCACAAATGACGAGAATTAGGCTCGTAAACTGACATTTTCAATCAAGAACAACTTTATGATGCAGGCACAAATCGACTAATGTTTGAATTAGGATATGTTGACCGAGGTCCAAGCTAACTGCCTGATGTCTTCGATCTGTTTCTTTCGATCGCAACTTACCGGGAAGCAAAGCTGTACACCTTGTAACAGTGCAAGTATAAAATAGTATTAAAGAGTATTAGATAACAGTTTATCAAATGAACGGTATCAAAACAGTACAAAAGAGGTACCGCTATATTCATGTATGTAGATCATGTGGATATGAAAGACAGGAAAAGAGTAGCAAAAGCAAAAATTATATTACTATCAGCGTATGAATCCCAGTACAAGAATTAAAGACCAAAAATTACAGTAGGCTTACGCAGAATGTATCTAGTAAAGAAAGTCTGCACATTTCAATAGGAGGAAGAGCACAGTAGACACAAAACTACATGACAAGTAATTGTACAGAAAATAAAAGAATTGCTGTGAGACTTTGTAATATACTGAGATGAATATGTATCGTTGGGTTCTTGGCGTGTGACTCGTTGATTGGGCCATGTAAAGTTTAAGAGTGAGGATTTGGCCAGCTTTATCCGTACATTTAGCATCAGGTGATGGTCTTATGTCAAATGCTTGGAAAATATAAAGCCCGCATCGTCATCGCTTTGCTCTTTAATTTAAATTGTCTGTTTATGGAAACTGTATAGCTCATCGTCGGACGCTTTTACGACTGCCACTCCTTGCTCTTGACAATGAGGGAACAGTTTGTTCGCGCAGCGGGATACCGCTAAGTGGATAGCAGGTTGTCGAGAATGAGTAGGTTATTGAACCGTTAGCTTCTCTGTCGCTGTTGTCAATAAGCTGTCAGTTCCGGGAGCTTCGAAGGCACCTGCGAGACGGGCATCGAAGTGTAATGGCTCATTCTCATGGCGGACTTCATCGTAACTGAAAGTCGTCACAGAAGAAATTATCGTAAAAATAGAGAATATTTGTGATATTACTCGCTGCCTTACGTGAACGTTAACTGCAATTCCTTGAGAATGTAAAAATGCACGTTCTTAATTCAGATGAAATTTTATTGTGGGACTCAGCGATTAACGCATTCCTACTACATTAATCATTAATTTTGATGCTGTTGCCTGGTTTTGCTATTATCTGAGGCAATCTTCAATACTGTTGTCGTCGACATCAGTTCGAAGACTGATTTGCTGCAATTCTCCACTGTACTCTAGCCTGTGCAAATCTCTTCATCTCTGCTAAATACTGCAACCTACATCCATCCGTATCTCCTTGCTCTATTAAAGCCTTGGTCTCCTTCAACGATATTTACATCCACACATTTCTCCATTACAACATAATTCGTTTATGTTTAAGGTTTTCTCGTATTAAGCGATCCCTTGTTTTAGTCGAGTTGTTCTATGCAATTCTTTTATCCTCGATTGGATTGAGTTCCTCATCATTAGTTACACTATATACACGTATAATCTTCAGTATTCTTCTGTAGCATCACAATTCAAAACCGTCCATTCTTTTCTTGTCTACACAGTACATTGTCAACTTTTTACTTTCATATAAGGCTACACTTCCAATGAATATGTTCAGGAACTATTTCGTAGTATGTAAATTTGTAATTGATGTTCACATATTCCTCTGTCTCAAGAAAAGTTTTGTATCCCTTGGTAGTCTACATTTTATATCCTCTTTCCTTGACAGACGTCGGTTATTTTGCTGCCAAATATTAAAACTGGTCCACTGCTTTAAGAGTGTAATTTCCTAACGTAATTCTCTCGACATCACCTGCACTAGTGCGGATACATCCCATTAGCCGCCTTTTTTTTTTTCCTCGCGATCACCGTAAAATCTCTTCTCAAGATACTATACATTACGTACAAGTGGTGGTCGAATTCCTTCACCGTCTCTGGCAGAATTAAAATACAGTTAGAAAATAATGAAGTTTATCTCCCTTTTCAAATCGCTACTTAGTTTCCTTTACTGCCTGCTCAGTGGAAAGATTGAATAACGTGGGAGGGGGGCTACAATCCTGTCTCACTTCTTTCTCAACTACTGCTTCCCTTTCATGTCATTCGACTCTTATAACTACAGTCAACTTTCTTTAGAAGTTGCAGGTAACATTTTGGTCGGCGTATTTTATCAGTGAATTCCATAGTGTATTCGAATCAACCTTGTCAAAATCTTTCCTCTAAACCCACAGGTCAATAAGCGTGATTTTGCCTTTCACCAAACTACATCTAATACAAGTCTGAGGGTCAATATTGCTTCGCGTGTTCCTACATCTCTCCGAAACCCAAATTGATGTCAACAAACGTGATTTTGCCTTTCTTCAAACTACAGCTAATACAAGTCGGACGGTCAGTATTGCTTCTCGTGTCCCTACAGTTATCCGAAAACCAAATTGATCTCCCTCCAGACCGAATGCTACCGGTAGTTTCATCGTTCTGTAGACAATGCTTGATAGTATTTTGCAGTCATGATTTGTTAAACTGACGGCTCCGTAACATACCTGTCAGCATCTACTCGCTTTATTATTGGATTCTTCTTGAAGATGGACTAAAAATATAGCAAAAGAAACATAGTACATCGCATACGGAACGAATTTAACCGTTTTACGGTCATAAATCCCGGTGATGACTGCGTGCAGTGAATAATTCTGGTCGAAATTAAGAAACCACCAATTGTGTTTTGCTTTAGGGGATGACTTCAGTGTACTTTGCTGTGATAATTTACTTTAACAAATAAAAAATGGTATTAAATAATGGCACTTCTATCCTCAGAAGATAAAATTGATTAAGATATGTTGCATTCATTAAATGTACTTAGCGCCAAACATATAAATGTGACAGGAAGAGAACTCCCTATCACCGAAGCAGTTGCTGTTTTGGAGTGGGTTGCTTGCACACAGCAACTGCACAGAATCGTCACACGACCAAATAGGGCTGGCTAGCACAGATTGTGAACGATTTATAATAATTTATTTATAGTATCTTTAGAAATATAAAGAGTGTACGTGTCACTAGTTCAGTGTTCAGTTGCAGTGATCTGTCTTTATCTCTGGTCTAGTCCTGAATCGAGTCATCGAGAGCTACGATAACTTAAAGAACGTCCACATTCACTTTTCTTGATGGCAACTGTAGATGACGACCTGATGCTGTCTTGAGGTACAGTGGATACGCCTGGATAATCTGCACTGGCGGCAGTCCTCTTCATCGACGAGTACAGTATTTGTCTGCTGCCTGATGACCATCGTAGAAAGGCATGGTGGTAACAATGCACGTTTCAGGCATATGATCCCACTCGTTCAGTTGGGAGGTGGGTCAATCATGTTTTGGGCCAGTATCATAAACAGTATGCCGTTCACCGCTGTCCGAAACAATTTGAAGGCAATATCAGGACAGAATACCCTAACATATTGTCCGGCCCTACAGCCAAAATTTTAGCAATGAGTTTATCATTCAAGACGGTAGGGGTAGAAGTACATTATCTGATGAAAAGTATTGGACATTAACATGATATGCGTCCACCTTTCGACTTTATGACGGCTTAAACTCCGCTGGGGACAGTTTCAATGTGGTTATCTGAATGTCTGTGGAGGAATACCAACCCATTCTTCCTCAAGAGCCAAAAGCAGAGAAGGTGGTGAGATTGGAAGCTGGTGTCTGGAGCGAAGTCAACGTTCTTACTCATCCTAAAGGTGTTCCATTAGTTTCACTGGGCAGGTCAGTCCATTTCAGGAATGTTACTGTCTACAAACCATGACAGCGTGCATTGTCAAGCTGATATACATCTACATCTACATCTATGTAGACACTCCGCAAGCCACCTTATGGTGCGTGGCGGCGGGTACCCTGTACCACTATTAGTCATTTCCTTTCCTCTTCCACTCGAAAATAAACGAGGAAAAATGACTGTCTGTATGCTCTAAATCGTGTTCACGTCCTTCGGTTTTAGCATTTTCTTAAGCACAATAAGGGGACCACGAAAAACACCCCGACACCTTAACACTGCTTCCTCCGTACTCCGCAGTTGAGGCTACAGATGACGCAGGTTACGCTCTGAAAGTATTTGCCAAAACCAAACCCTTCTATCTGATTACCACAGGGGATAGCGTGGTTCATCACACGTTTCTAGTCGTCCACTGTCCAGTGGCGTTGCTCTTTACACCGCCTCAAGCGTCACTGAAGACTGTCTACACAAATGTGTGGCTTAGGAGAAGCTGCTCGAACATTATACCTCATTCTCTTTTAACTCCATACGCACAGTGCTACCTAGACTCGTGGTAGTACTTTGGAACTCGAGAGTGACGCCTTCCACTGATCTGATGCGATTTTGTGCAACCACCCTGCGCAGTGATCGATTGTCACTGTCCCGTCAGTACGTGAGGCCTGCCTGGTTTAGCTGAGGTTTCTCCTTCGTGTTTCCACTTCACAGTCATGTCAACTGCAGTCGACTTGGGCAACTTTAGAAGGGGTGTACCTGACGGATTTATCGCTCGGATGGAACCGAGTGACTAGTACACGTTCGAAGCCACAGAGTTCTGCTGACCTACCCACTCTGCTGTTCCTGCTTCTACAACGACAATACAATACCCTTCGCCTCCTTTTACCCTGGCGGGTCCGTCTCTCGCGGCATCAAGTGGTCTATTCCGCTTTACATAGGGGTGTCCGGATACTCATGATTAGATAGCGTAGAGAGCTAAAAGACTAAGAAGGATCGCTTCTCGGCTTTTGGCAAGATCAATTTGTAGCTCTGTAGCAAATAATCAATGGATGTACCATACTTTATTACATACTATTATATAGAGTCATATCGCCAACTATTTTACATTTCGTATCTACACCTTTACCGCGCACAAAGACACAAACAGCTGTAGATAATGAACGAGCACACCAAACTCTTCTCGTGAAATCATTCCGAATAAACCGGACGGAACTGTTGCCGAGTTGAAAGTGACTGAGTATGTTTGGGAAGAGCTGAAACGAGCAGTGCATCGCAGCAGGAACGCTTCTCACATAATGGGTGACCTCAGGATGACCACTGTCGATAAATGGGGTAGGCTCTGAACAGAAACATATCGACCACCGCGCCGAGGAGGATCCAAGCACGTTACAGTACACGAGGTGGAACGACGCGATACTGAATATTACTCTGTAGCAGATTTTGATTTCACAGACGTGCAGTTTCAAGTAAACCGTTATATTTTGGTTAGTTTTTAATTTTAAAGTAAAGCCCTTAATTAGTTTCATAAGGTTCATTCTTCCACAACCTGTTTCCCTTCAAGACTACATATGTTCGCAGAAAGTTAGTGGTTTATAACGCACTATGCGACCTTGTTTCGTAAAGATGTTTGCTGTGCTCCGAAATTCATAACTGGAAAATTTCTATATTGTTATCTCATAACTGAATAATTTCTCAAGTCACAGATGGCCCTGAGTCCGTGACATGACAAGTAGAGAGAGGCCGGAGGGAACCCAGCTGTTCTCCACTTTCAGGAAAAGGTAGCAGTCAAAGCAAGGAACATGTCTTCGTCGTCAGTTATTTTACAGAAGACAGTTTATTAATTGGATATTAATTCCATGAAATCACTGGAAGCAGCAAATGTTAAGGGTTTTCTTCTGCAGTTTGTTGGTGCGTAATGAACCTGGCGTCGAAGTTCCCACTATCTACGCAAGAAGTGATAGTTTATTGGAAAAAAGCACGAGTTCCGACACGGGAGCTGAGACACTCGGTATCAAAATTATGAGTTCCACGTCGACATTGGAGTAAACTAAAGAAACGTACTGAAATGGCGAAGGACGATGACAAGCGAACAGAAACATATTTTGTTCAAAAGCTCGATGACGTTTTTGTCATAGCACATGCTAATGCTGTAAATACTATTACTATTAAAGAAGATAAACAGCTTTCGATACTAACGGTAGAAAAAGCGACCAAGGTTCGCGCTTTGAACTGATTATCAGCTCCCTGAGAAAGGAGTAAGACCATCTGAGCTAGCAGAGGCAGCTGGCAAGAGGCGAGCACGAGGAGAATGCGTAATTCAGCAACTCGATAAATTATTTATTTGTGAATTTATAACTTAAATATTGGATATAAATACGTTTGAAATTAAAAGAGGGAAAGCCCGCCACTCATTCAGTGCTGTTAATGGTTCAAATGGCTCCGAGCACTATGGGACTTAACATCTATGGTCATCAGTCCCCTAGAACTTAGAACTACTTAAACCTAACTAACCTAAGGACAGCACACAACATCCAGCCATCACGAGGCAAAGAAAATCCCTGACCCCGCCGGGAATCGAACCCGGGAACCCGGGCGTGGGAAGCGAAAACGCTGCCGCACGACCACGAGATGCGGGCAGTGCTGTTAATCTTATTCACATTTCGGCCACTTAACTTGCTATCGTTCAACTCTACTAAATGCTCTTATTTAGTGGAGATCTTTACAATAAATGGACTTAAAATGACTTAAATATCTCCACAATATTCTGTGCTACGATTGCTCATGTAGAGAAGTGATTGGAAATTTGCCCATTTACTCCATTTGAACCAAAAGTTTGATGTCAGTCATAATCCGTTAAAATAATAATTACCCTTTTTCGAGCTACAGCAATTCTTAATCAGCGGAAAACGCTTCTTTAAATCATTAAATAAACTTGAAGATAGCTTTGTTTACATTTCACTTCAGTCACTAAAACAACCATAAGTTACACTGAATTAATTAGCTCATATATCGATGTCATTTTAAGAAAAATTTTAACGATTTGTGAAGCTGTAATGGCACCAACACTAAGCAGGAATGTTTTATGAAGATGGCTGGATTGTTAGTCGAAACCAGCAATCAATCAAAATTAAGATTTCACAACATATGTTGACTTCATGGCTTTTCAGTGCCTAACATAAAATACTATTTTGAAAGGTTTTGTTAAGTTAAAGCATAGAAAAATTTCAAATTACGTTTATACCCAAGGGAAAAATTGTAAGTAACTTACATGCACTGAACGATTAAGGGAATTATGTAGTACATAGTTTTAGTAATAGAATTTTTCTCTTTTGTACCACACAGAAATTTATGTTTTCCTTTCCAGCTAATACATAAAGACTTTGATCATGTTTACCTATTTTTAAAATATTTTTGTGAGAGATTTTCTAAAATTTAATTACTTACCGCCGAGTTTTAATCACATGGAATAGACATTCAGACAGTTTAACAGTGTCTTATGTTTAACACGTCAGTATCAAATTAGATAGTACTTTTTTGCTTCTCTATCCCACTTTTTCAGGTGGAAGGTGAAATAATTTGTAAGTTATAAAATTAAAAAGTTTCATTATTAAGCCGCGCGGGATTAGCCGAGCGGTCTAGGGCGCTGCAGTCATGGACTGTGCGGCTGGTCCCGGCGGAGGTTCGAGTCCTCCCTCGGGCATGGGTGTGTGTGTTTGTCCTTAGGATAATTTAGGTTAAGTAGTGTGTAAGCTCAGGGACTGATGACCTTAGCAGTTAAGTCCCATAAGATTTCACACACATTTGAACTTTTTTTTCATTATTAAACAAAGAAAATGGCAGATATTTTATACGTTCACGCTTTCACATAGTTTCATAGATAGCATTTTTATTGAACCCAAAACAGTACTATACGTCCAGCTATTCCAATTTTCACTAAAAGCTTTCAAATATCTCATGAACTACGTTAAATGGAAATGAATTGATTCTTCTTTTAATATTTAACACTGTAATAAAATTCTAATTTTATTTCTGGCCCTGACTAGTATTAGTACGCAATCTGACTGCATAAAATAACAATAAAGAATGAAAGAAAATTTCCGTTAACACAACTGATTAATTAAGTCCCCAGCAACTATAAAAGCAACGAAACAACAAAGCACAAGTGTAACTGTTCTGTGTGTGGAAGTGTGATTCAACGTACACGTATCTGGCACGGTTCCTCCTCAATACGACGAGATATTTTAAACACCATTTACAATGAACTAATTCAAAAATCAGAAATATTATAACTGCACATAGAAACCAGAATTACAGTCTAATACATGAACACGAACCAGATGCTTTGTTGACTGAACCTGTGACCAAGAGGCATTGTTATTTAGGAAATTTTAAATAAAAAAATTTTTTGCTACCTCCATATATATTGACGAAAAATACACTATGATCATTGCAACATCTTCCATATATGCATTACACCAACCGAACAGCATCTATTCTCTCGCCCAACAGAACAATAACTCCACACGACATGCTCTCCACTAGTGCTGCTCTCGACATCCTCTCAACAAGCACTGCCCACGACAACCTCTGAACTACTACTGCACCAGTGGAGGTGGCGGAATAATACTCTTTGGCGCAATCTCTGGCGCTGTGACTCAGTGTAGCCACCTTTCAGGCTTCCCTGCGTGGTGCCAGTTATTCGGCAAGTGTGTTCCAGCTGGATATCCAGTAAGGGTGGCTGATTAACAGGGGCTCACCTGTACCGTTGTGTTTGCGTGTACTTGGCCATAGATGTTAGGTCCTTACGAGTATGTCCTTTGGTCTTTTATGCTTCCATCTATGGTTGTGGTTGTAGTTCCCCAGATTCAGAATATACGGGTTCTGCGAATGTCTGGAGTTCCTGTATAGTCTTGTGGTGAGTTTGTGGATTATCTCCGTGAGAGTCTCAAATTGGTATTCCCGGTGAAGGTCCGCGATGCGTGTGTATCGTGGAGCATTGCTTATGACTTTGAGCACTTTGTTTTGTATGATCTGCAGACGGTGCAGGCGTGTGGGCGCAGCGTATTCCCAGGCGAGAGCTGCGTACGTCAACAGGGGTCGAATAAGTGTCATGTACATGGACCTCGACACCCTTCTGTTCAGCGTGCTACGCCTGTTGAGCATAGGGTAGAGCTGTTTGAGCCTCGCGCTTGCTCGGTTGTTCATGTGTTGTATGTGGTCCCCCCAGAGTAATTTCCGGTCCAGCCAGACACCGAGGTATTTGACTTTCTCGCGGAAACGTATTGGGCGTGCATGTAGAGTTATTGGTCTGCAGTATCGGCCTTTGTGCAGTTGCTTCGGCCTTCTACTGAACAAAACGGCTTCGCACTTGTCGACGTTTACTCTGACACGCCATTTCTCCAACCAAGGCTCAGCCACTCTGAGTGCGGTTTGTAAGCGTGACGTAATCTACATCATCTACATTTACATTTATACTCCGCAAGCCACCCAACGGTGTGTGGCGGAGGACACTTTACGTGCCACTGTCATTACCTCCCTTTCCTGTTCCAGTCGCGTATGGTTCGCGGGAAGAACGACTGTCTGAAAGCCTCTGTGCGCGCTCTAATCTCTCTAATTTTACATTCGTGATCTCCTCGGGAGGTATAAGTAGGGGGAAGCAATATATTCGATACCTCATCCAGAAACGCACCCTCTCGAAACCTGGACAGCAAGCTACACCGCGATGCAGAGCGCCTCTCTTGCAGAGTCTGCCACTTGAGTTTGTTAAACATCTCCGTAACGCTATCACGGTTACCAAATAATCCTGTGACGAAACGCGCCGCTCTTCTTTGGATCTTCTCTATCTCCTCCGTCAACCCGATCTGGTGCAGATCCCACACTGATGAGCAATACTCAAGTATAGGTCGAACGAGTGTTTTGTAAGCCACCTCCTTTGTTGATGGACTACATTTTCTAAGGACTCTCCCAATGAATCTCAACCTGGTACCCGCCTTACCAACAATTAATTTTATATGATCATTCCACTTCAAATCATTCCACATGCATACTCCCAGATATTTTACAGAAGTAACTGCTACCAGTGTTTGTTCCGCTATCATATAATCATACAATAAAGGATCCTTCTTTCTATGTATTCTCAATACATTACATTTGTCTATGTTAAGGGTCAGTTGCCATTCCCTGCACCAAGTGCCTATCCGCTGCAGATCTTCCTGCATTTCGCTACAATTTTCTAATGCTGCAACTTCTCTGTATACTACAGCATCATCCGCGAAAAGCCGCATGGAACTTCCGACACTATCTACTAGGTCATTTATATATATAGTGTAAAGCAATGGTCCCATAACACTCCCCTGTGGCACGCCAGAGGTTACTTTAACGTCTGTAGACGTCTCTCCGTTGATAACAACATACTGTGTTCTGTTTGCTAAAAACTCTTCAATCCAGCCACACAGCTGGTCTGATATTCCGTAGGCTCTTACTTTGTTTATCAGGCGACAGTGCGGAACTGTATCGAACGCCTTCCGGAAGTCAAGAAAAATAGCATCTACCTGGTAGCCTGTATCTAATATTTTCTGGGTCTCATGAACAAATAGAGCGAGTTGGGTCTCACACGATCGCTGTTTCCGGAATCCATGTTGATTCCTACATAGTAGATTCTGAGTTTCCAAAAACGACATGATACTCGAGCAAAAAACATGTTCTAAAATTCTACAACAGATCGACGTCAGAGATATAGGTCTATAGTTTAGCGCATCTGCTCGACGACCCTTCTTGAAGACTGGGACTACCTGTGCTAATGTTTGATGGTTTCCAATCTTGTGCGAGGATGGCTGTGTCATCCGCGTAGATTGCCTTCGTTGTGTTGTGTGTGGTTGGGAGGTCGTTTATGTACAGGTTAAACAGTAGGGGCCCTATGATGCTTTCCTTTGGTACTCCCGCGTGTATACCATGTCGTGTTGACTGTTTTCCCTGCACGTCAGTGTTGAAACTCCTGTCTGTGAGGTATGAGTGTATGAGACGCACCAGCCCGACGGGGAATCCCGCGTCGCTGCGTTTGCTAATTGAGGCCGTCGTGCCACAGACGATCGAAAGCCTTTTCGATGTCCAGGAACACCGCCCCTGTTGCTCTGTTTGTGTTGAAGCCATGTGTTATATGTTTAACGACCCGTAGGAGTTGTTGTGTTGTGGAGTGGTGATTCCTGAAGCCGAATTGCTCCTGTCTCAGGATGTCATTTGTTAAGTAGTGCCTAGTGATGCGTTTGAGACTCACCTTCTCAACAATCTTGCTGAGCGAGCTCAGAAGGCTGATGGGTCGGTAATTTTGTGGGAGACTGTGGTCTTTCCCCGGCTTCCTGAACATCAGGACCTTGTCTGCCCCCAAGCGCAACACTGGACACAGTAGTGACACCTCGCCACCTTTTCAACCGAGTCCCTATTTTGAAGCTCTGCATCACGATGGTCGTATAGGCGTGTGGAAGCTCCAAGAAGATCAGGCGTTGTCAGGTTGAATACGTCACCATTACAAGGTCCTAGCACCTGGCGTGTTCATATTGGCTGCTACTGACGAGGAGAACCAGGCGGGTTACGTAACACAATTTCAAAGAAACTTCTCTCAGCGGTAAAGAAACCAAAACAAGCGAACACGTGTTTCGGCTTATCCGTAGATATCCGACCGTTTCTGACAAACCTACCGTCAAAGTTTTCGACGTAATTTAGATGCCATTTAGCGGTCTTTAAACTCAGTCCGTCTGGTGGCGCAGTGGTTAGTAGCGCGGCCTTTCACGTTTCACGTCCCGTGTTCGAAACCCGATTATTGTTTTTGTTTATTTATTTTTTCAACAATGGTTCAGATGGCTCTGAGCACTATGGGACTTAACATCTATGGTCATCAGTCCCCTAGAACTTAGAACTACTTAAACCTAACTAACCTAAGGACAGCACACAACACCCAGGCAGAGAAAATCCCTGACCCCGCCGGGAATCGAACACGGGAACCCGGGCGCGGGAAGCGAGAACGCTACTATTTATTTTTTCATTCATCTTCTCATATCCGCAGAAGATTACCACACGAATGTTTCTTATCGAGTTAGGTGATAGAAGGACGTTATATTAATTGCAAAATTACAACTGGGTTTAACAGTAAGTATCATACATTTTTTACATATGAGTGTCTGGTATTTTCAAGGACTACAATCTTTTTCAGTTCTCATATTCTAGTATTTCATTCTCATATCAGTTCTTAATTCTTATATTGTGTTTATTATTCAGGAAGATTTTGTGCATTCTCTTGGATTAAGCAGATCGCAGAAACGTTCGAAACATAGAAATTCGGGACTTCACGGGCATCGTACGAAGGCAGGTTTGCCTCAACGACATTTCTTCTTAGTATGAATCTCATTCGGGAAGGAAACGTCATTAACACTGTTGAAGATTTCAAACGTTGGCAATAATTTCGCGGCAAACCATGCATAACGGATCATTTTCGGAAGATACATTTCAGGAATTTCACCGAAAACAATTTCAGTTTTTTCATTCATTTACTGTTCTTTTCAATTCATTCACGAGACGTACAATTAGTAGACAAATAAGGCAAACCTTATTTCAGTATCCATAGGAAAATGTTCGTGTAGTGACCTTCTAGAGACATAGGTAGATAAAAGAAAACCAAAAATAAAATAAATATCGGGTTTCGAACACGGGGTGCATAAGTGTGAAGCCTGGACGCTAGCCACGGTGACACTACTTAGCTTGAACCATTTAGTCTGTCAAAGGTACCTAAGCCCCTCGAAAACTTTGACCGTCGTTTGCTCTGAAACGGTCGAGTATCTACAGATAAGCCGAGACACGTCTTCACTTATTTTCAGCCGGTCGGTGTGGCCGTGCGGTTCTAGGCGCTATAGTCTGGAGCCAAGCAACTGCTACGGTCGCAGGTTCGAATCCTGCCTCGGGCATGGATGTGTTTGATGTCCTTAGGTTAGTTAGGTTTAATTAGTTCTAAGTACTAGGCGACTGATGACCTCAGAAGTTAAGTCGCATAGTGCTCAGAGCCATTTGAACCATTTGAACTTATTTTTACCCCTCTTCCATCGACCGAAGTTTCCGAGAAACTGCCGGCCGATGTGGCCGAGCGGTTCTAGGCGCTTCAGTCTGGAACCGCGAGACCCTTACGGTCGCAGGTTCGAATCCTCCCTCGGGCATGGATGTGTGTGATGTCCTTAGGTTAGTTAGGTTTAAGTAGTTCTAAGTTCTAGGCGACTGATGACCTCAGAAATTAAGTCTCATAGTGCTCAGGGCCATTTGAGCCATCCGAGAAACTGGGCCATGGCACCTGCCGTGTTCTCCTCGTGAGTACACAAACCAATCACTTACAGTTCACATAGCTGGTAGCATTATCGGCAGCTGCTACATCTGTGACGTGGTAAGACTGCAGGTTGTACTCTATGAGGTCTGCACGAAATCTTTCTACAAGATAAGGCAAGTCTGCATGTTACCAGCGCTGCCCTGACCTAATCCAAAGCAGACAGCGTTTGACTGTTGTTCCGGCCAGCACGTTCTCCAGAACCCTGACCCACTGAAAACATCTGGTCACGGGTTGCTGACAGATTGGCATCCAATCCCCTGCCAGCCACTATGCCTGATGAAGTCTCCCATAGACTTAAAGCAGCAAGGAATGTCGTACGTCTGTCTGTCATCCCATCTCACTTCGACATGATATGCAGCCAGGCTAAGGGCATGGTACTGCCTATTAAATTTCTCATCCTGCATGCCACCAAATCTCCTACATATACCGGGTGATCAAAAAGTCTGTATAAATTTGAAAACTGAATCAATCACGGAATAATGTAGATAGAGAGGTACAAATTGACACACGTGCTTGGAATGACATGGGGTTTTATTAGAAACAAAAAAATACAAAAGTTAAAAAGCTGTCCGACAGATGACACTTCATCTGATCAGAATAGCAATAATTAGCATAACAAAGTAAGACAAAGCAAAGATGATGTTCTTCACAGGATATGTTCAATATGTCCACCATCATTCCTCAACAATAGCTGTAGTCGAGGAATAATGTTGTGAACAGCACTGTAAAGCATGTCTGGAGTTATGGTGAGGTATTGGCGTCCAATGTTGTCTTTCAGCATCCCTAGAGATGTCGGTCGATCACGATACACTTGCGACTTCAGGTAACCCCAAAGCCAATAATCGCACGGACTGAGGTCTGGGGACCTGGGATGCCAAGCATGACGAAACTGGCGGCTGAGCACACAATCATGACCAAACGACGCTCACAAAAGATCTTTCATTCGCCATCTGTCGGACATTTTGTGAACTTAGTTTTTTTTTGTTATAATAAAACCCCATGTCATTCCAAGCATGTGTGTTAATTTGTACTTCTCCATCTACATTATTTCGCGGTTTATTAAGTTTTCAAATTTATACTGACTTTATGATCACCCTGTATTAAAAAGTATCATGTAAATTGAACGTGGACCGGGGAAAAAAGAAAGGGAAGGAACTATTTATATTAGCTGCACTGGGACCTCACGCAGAATCAGCGGAGACGACCTAAAACATATGCCGGCCCGGGATTCGAAGCTGGGATCTCCTGCTTAGTTGGCAGTGGCGTTAACCACTGTACCACAAAGACACAGTGTTAATCGTAACTGCGCCGACCATTTAGGCATGCCTGTCGGCCAACCCATATTCTTACCTAGAGACACCTATCCGCGGTCCCCGTCAATGCCCTCCATGCTCGCTGACCCATAACATAAATAAATGTAACGTATTGCGAATACATAGAGAGAAGGATCCTTTATTGTATGATTACATGATAGCGGAACAAACACTGGTAGCAGTTACTTCTGTAAAATATCTGGGAGTATGCGTGAGGAACGATTTGAAGTGGAATGATCATTTACAATTAATTGTTGGTAAGGCGGGTACCAGGTTGAGATTCATTGGGAGAGTCCTTAGAAAATGTACTCCATCAACAAAGGAGGTGGCTTACAAAACACTAGTTCGACCTATACTTGAGTATTGCTCAGCAGTGTGGGATCCGTACCAGGTCGGGTTGACGGAGGAGGTAGAGAAGATCCAAAGAAGAGCGGCGCGTTTCGTCACAGGGTTATTTGGTAAGCGTGATAGCGTTACAGAGATGTTTAGCAAACTCAAGTGGCAGACTCTGCAAGAGAGGCGCTCTGCATCGCGGTGTAGCTTGCTGTCCAGGTTTCGAGAGGGTGCGTTTAGGGATGAGGTATCGAATATATTGCTTCCCCCTACTTATACCTCCCGAGGAGATCACGAATGTAAAATTAGAGAGATTCGAGCGCGCACGGAGGCTTTCCGGCAGTCGTTCTTTCCGTGAACCATACGCGACTGGAACAGGAAAGGGAGGTAATGACAGTGACACGTAAAGTGCCCTCCGCCACACACCGTTGGGTGGCTTGCGGAATATAAATGTAGACGTAGATTTAGATGTATCTTCAGATTCCCACAGGATGTTGAACGTAATTGTGCATCTCGCACTGAAGGTGGTAGATTCATAAATATACGTCTGAAAGAAAAGATTCCACGCATTCATATAATTTTATGTTCTTCTTACTGCACTGCATATGCACAATTAGTAAAATTTCATTACTTTTTATCCTTCCTGGTGTTGAAGCTTTAACAGCCAGAAATGTATGTATATGTTAAGAATGTTACCTACTGATAGGTCTCTATAAACCCTGCCTTGGTATCCGTTTCATAAGTTAGGAGAGAGGGTTTTTATAAACAGTGATGTCAATGGGTATGCACATGAGGCTACACTGCTCTATTAAAATGCTTTTCCTGACAGGAAACAGGTGAGTCCTCCTACTTCTGCTGCTCTGTCTCTGCGTAGCTGAGACAGGATTCGTAGCGCCATGAACGGTAGATCGAAGTACATCATGAGTCACTCGTACGCCTTAGTAACAAGAGCTTGTGAACGATGTCAGGGTTGGAAAAAATAAGGAAAGATGAAAACATATCTCATCACCACGCCTAATACGATGTAGGAAAACAATTGGCATTTAAAACAGCTTTCAAAAATGGTTCAAACGGCTCTGAGCACTATGGGACTTAACATCTGAGGTCATCAGTCCCCTAGAACTTAGAACTACTTAAACATAACTAACCTAAGGACATCACACACATCCATGCCCGAGGCAGGATTCCAACCTGCGACCGTAGCGGTCGCGCGGTTCCACACTGTAGCGCCTAGAACCACTTGGCCACTCCGGCCGGCAAAACAGCTTTCAGTCGTCTCGGAATGGGTAAGTACAGGACCTGTGCAAAACAGTTGCAAGTTCAGGTAACGATGAAAGAAGAGTATAGCGACAAGCACTCTTATCTCCAAAATAGACCACAAAGGCTGAATAATATTGAGATAAAGGGTCTGTGGATGCCAGCTTAGAGACGAAAATTCGAGAATTCGTCCTCATGATGTAAGATGTCATGGTCTCCTGACCTTCATTGCTTACATATTCCGCCCTCACAATCATATTCCGCACATCAAGACGCTTCATTCGAACCCAAACTCGATAAGATAAAGTCAATGTTGTATGAATTCATGTAAACGATATGCAAATGCGCACCGGGGTTGAAATACTTGAGGCTGGCGTACACACATACATTCCAGACACGACGGTCACAGGAGCTTATAGTTCAAGAGAGGCAGACCACCCACCGGAAGACCGGTCCCTTCAGAGGACTAGTCAACCTCGGCCGCCCGTGGAGCAGACAGCATGTGCCCGAGTGAAAGGGGGAACGACCCTGTGCTGTTCGGCTTAAAAGCAAATTCCGCTACATTGTGTGGGAGCGTCCAACCTACGCATTCATTATACATAGCATCAGTTTCAGAGATTTTCACAGGGAGACAGCAAACGCCAAACGCTGATAATACAGATTTCCGGATAGGTCGCCTTAAACGAAACGTCATTCTCCCGTTTTAGAAGAGCAATGCTGATTGGCAGACGATATTTCTGACGCCTTGAGCTGAAGGAGTAGTGGAAGAGACCGAAAGATATACCCGTTCACGTCTGGCATGGAGAGGCGCCGTTCCGTTGTCGCTCTTGGAGTGAGGAACAAGTCTCTCCTCAGTACTTCACTGGGAGGGCACCTGTGTTGAGAGCGAATCGAAGTGCGACTTTATATTGAGTCCTTGCGATTAAGCGTTGTTCACTGCGTTGGCAGACACACTTATTGTGCTGTATGAACGGACAGAGTTGTAGTTAAACACCTGCGAGCGAATTTTTGAGTGGCATCGTGGTTGACTGGTTATCTGACCAGTGTACCACACCAATAGTTAGACTAGGGGCGAATAGGAATCCTTGACTTCATCAAGGCGTAGGGAGAGTTTGATTGGCAAAGGTCAATCCAGATAGAACGAGAATTAGCTTATTTCTCAGCAGCGAGCGGCGCAGATAGCAGTCATCGCAGCTTACGGTACTGTGCGCTACAGCTATTGCGAGCCCCATATTTCCTCCACAACAGTACACTTCACTGCATTTCACACGTGACAGCCTCGACCGTACCTAGCAACATTCTAAAGGATGACTATTCAATTTGAGTAGGTGCGCCTCTCAGCCATTCTGCCAAGTCAATAACAATCTTAAACTTTGTATAGAAATTTCATTAGCGAATCCTATCCTTGAGAGGTAACTTCACATTCCGAAAAGAACCAGGATATAACTTGTTTAATTCATAACTAAAAGCGCCATTGTGATTTCTCAGAATTTTTGCAAAATAAATAATAATTATTGTTAGTTTCATGTTTTTCTTACACTAACTAGCACTACTCCAGTACCCAAGTATCCCACTAGTTACGTAAGAAATTTTGTGAATTTTTGTGTCATTTCCTTACAGCGGACGACTCCAGAAGATATTTATTGCTGAAAGTTTTTCAGGCATTTCTCTTTAGAACGTTAGGAGCGTCTGTCTGACTTCTGTAGTAGTGTGGGGGTGGAAATTGCATCTTGCAGGAGTCACAGGGTAAATGGTAGATCTCAGATAAATCCGTTGCGCAAAATAACAGAATAGCAGATCAACCCCACGCTCACAATGATAACAAAACCAATCCTGGGCGACACGAGCTGTCACCAGATGTACTGTCGTCTTGAAACACAGCTCCACCGTTGGGGAACAAACATGGTGTCATGGGACGGATCTGATCAGCCAAAATGATTACATAATACTTGGCAGTATCGCGACCTTGCAGAGTAACCATGGGACCCATAGAATACCACGATATGGCTGCCCCAGTCGTCACCGAACCCCTCCATGTTTCACTCTTGGTATGTAAACACGGCAGAAGTTGGAAACTGTGCAACAAGACCCATCCGGCCAAATTACTTTCTCTAACTGCCCCATAGCCCAAGTTTTATGGCTTCAGCACCATGTGTTCCTGTTACGGGCATTTGCATCACTGATTAGTGGTTTGCGAATTCCAGCTCGCCCTGCAGTTCGCAACTTATTCAGCTCCCCTCGTGTTGTTTTGGTGTTGATAGTGTTTGCGAGTGCGACATTCAGTTTTGCAATGAATTTTTCAGATGTCATACTCTTATTTTTCTTCACAATCCTCCTCAATGATCGTTTGTTACGATCACTCAGCACACTTTCGTCCTGTTGTGACTTGGAGGATGGTGTTTTTCTGCTTTCCCTGTCTGTAGTGTAAAGCTCCGATACTGTGCCTCTTGAAACACCAATCACTTCCGTCTACCTTGGTTACGGAAACACCCACTGAACAAGCTCCAACAATTTTGCCACGTTCGAAGTCTCTTAGCACCGACATAACGCACTCACAGTTACACAAAACACTGTTCTGGCAACGATTGACACTCGCAACGTACTGAGGGTGTTGCACAAGTGTCGTTCGTGATCAAATAAAACAGCGCAAACTGCAGGCTTAGCGCACATCTGTATTTATATTCAAGCATTCATTTGTCGGACTGTTTTCATAATCATCTTGAACAGGTGCATGGTCTTTGAGTCTGGAGCGAAGAATGTCTGCTAGTACATACACTGATGGGCCAAAACATTATGACCACTTGCCTAAGACTGTGTTGGTCCCACCTTTGGAACGCAATATTCGGCGATTCTGCGTGCCAGGTATTTCACAAGTACTTGATAGGTCTGTGGAGATATATGGCACTAGATGTCTACGCATGGGTCCGCAATTTCCGTAAATTACGAGCTGGTGCTTTGTGGACGCGGTACTGGCGTGATGTCTTCAATCCAGTTCAGATCAGGGGAATTCGACGGTGAGGATATCTACCTCAGTTCACTATCATGCTCCTCAAACCACTACGGCACAATTGTGACCTTGTGACACGAGGAGTAACCCTCCTTGAAGATGCCATCAACATCCGGGCGGACACCAATCATGAAGGGACGCAGGGAGTTCCCAATAACATTCAGGTGCATTTCATGTACCATGGCGGCTTCGATCCCTAATGATCATCTTCAGATCTATCCGGAGAAAGGGAAACCACGACGTCATTTTGGCTTAACCATATTAGGATAACATAATCGGCCGGCCGTGGTGGCCGTGCGGTTCTGGCGCTGCAGTCCGGAATCGCGGGACTGCTACGGTCGCAGGTTCGAATCCTGCCTCGGGCATGGGTGTGTGTGATGTCCTTAGGTTAGTTAGGTTTAAGTAGTTCTAAGTTCTAGGGGACTTATGACCTAAGATGTTGAGTCCCATAGTGCTCAGACCCATTTGAACCATTTGATAACATAATCCTTTGTCTGTTTTTAGTCAGGTATGTTTCATCACATTTTTAAGCTAATGCTTTCTACATATACGAAATTAGTATTTTTTCATTATTTCATAATTTATTGTTTATGAGATGGAGACTGTTCAGAAGGTGTATTTGATTTCCTTGACGACAATTTTTGTGCTTCTAGGCTGGCATTAAAGAAACAAATTCTATACTTCCTGGATCACTGGTTTTACTGGCGGCTGTGTCTCAGCTTGTTATACTAACGGTGTTGTGTGCTCTTAAAACCGTATCCGCCAATTTCATTGACATTTCAGTGATTCTGACTCTGCAAATATTAACAATATTATGGACAAATTATTGTACTTCGTTTAACAGAGATTGAAGTAAACAGTTATCACCATAATTCCCTCTACTGTTACAAAGTTACAAAAGTGATAAAACGCAAAACAACTGGGAATACAGAAGAGTGCGAATATAGAGTGTTTAAATTAGGCATTACAGCTAGACTCTTATGAAACAAGACAGTTTTACGAAACGGTCGACAGTCCATTTTTGACATGCACTTTCGTCAAACATACGGTTATGGACTAAGTGCAATTTTCTCTTTAGTTGCTGACATCTCTGTTTAAAATGAAAACCGGGTAATGTCTTTCCTCAATGAGATGTGCAGTTTGAGCAGTAATGTAATACAGCCCTCATATTAACGTACACCGTTCTGATTCACCATTATCTAAGTGACACTTTCGAAACTAACTGTGAATTTGAAATAGTAATATTAAAATAATAACACTGATTCAACGGTAATAAAACATATGAACGAAACTTTAAGCATAGTCACATTCACATAATGCATGAAACTGATATACTTTTGACTCGATAATATAAAGTTGCAAAAACAACATATTCTCTTGTATTTTGTTTAAATCTGCTATAAAATTTCTCATTTATTGTGTACAAAAAGCTATTTTAAAACTACAACATTCGTTTCTAATTTACTTCTTTACTATTTTTCCGATACAGTGACACTAGGGTTCAAATTTTAGGATACAAATAATAAACTTGTCTAGGTGGTATGAATTCGATTAATCACAGTCTAAATACTCATTTGAAATAACACAAACCACAGTATATTCTTGTAATTGACAAAGATACTGCTCCATGCATTTACAGTACTACGTCGTACTCTGCTTCAAGGCGATAAGACGAAGCGCTGAGTCGATGTCGTCGTTTACTTAGGCCACGCTTCCTCTTTCCGTTCGTGGCTCACTAATAGCACATTTTGAGACCGTATTTCAGCTCTCCTTTCCACTGCAACCTATTACAACGCGCTACGGAGCCAACGGTGTCTTCTTCTGGCGAAGAGACAAAACCGTCCATCCAAGGTTCAAATGGCTCTAAGCACTATGGGACATAACATCTGAGGTCATCAGTCGCCTAGACTTTGAACTACGTAAACCTAACTAACCTAAGGACATCACACACATCCATGCCCGAGGCAGGATTCGAACCTGCGACCCTAGCAGCAGTGCGGTTCCGAACTGAAGCGCCTAGAACCGCTCGGCCACAGCAGCCGGCTCCATCCAAGGCATCCACGTCATTTTACACACACAAGTTTGCCTCTCTGCAACAGCGTGTTAACTGGTCTGTATGGTGACTCCTTTTCGACTGTATTCACGCTGGTTTTGCGCGCTGTCACCAAAAGCCTACCAGTTGTCGCAGTGAGACTTACCTCCTACTTTTCCCTACCTATCGTTCCAATATCTTTGCTTAAAATCGACTCTATATAGCCTACCTGATCAAAAGTACCAGGACACCTATTAGTCGATATTAATATGAGGTTATGTCCCACCCTTCGCCTTTATGATGGCTTGATATCTACTCGAGACACTTTCAGTGAAGTGTCTGAATGTCTGTGGAGGAGTGGTAGGCCATTTTTCCCGAAGAGCCAAAACTAGAGAAGGTACTGATATTGGACGCTGGGGTCTGGAGCCAAGAAGACGTTCTAAATCGCCCCAAGGGTGTTCCGTCGTATTCAGGTTGGGACTCCGGGCAGGTCAGTCCATCTCAGGAATGTTATGCTGCACAAATCATTGCCTCTCATATGCTGCTTTACGACAGGGTCCATTGTAACGCTAATATAGTCATCGCCCCCGAACTGTTCCTCCGCTGTACAGAGAACACAGTGCCGTAAAATATGTTCTTATCGTTCCGCATCTTGCGTTTTCTTAAGGGCACTAAGGGCACCACCCCCTAACTACAACAAAGACCCGCATGCCGTAACGCTAGCTGCTGTGCACTTCACTGTTAGCACTACACGTGATGGCAGGTAACGTTCTTCACGCAATCGCCAGACCCAAATCCTACCATCGGATTGCCACTGGGTGTAGTGTAATTCATTACTCCAAATCACTCGTTTCCATTCAGCCACTATCCTTTGGCGTCTCTCTTTACACCACCTCAAAAGTCGCTCAGCACTGACTGCAGACGTGTGTGGCTTATGAGGAGCTGCTCCACCGCTGTAATTCGTTCTTTTTTTATCTACCTTCGTACAGTCATTCTGATACTTGGACTGCTGGTAGTACTATGGAACTCACTAGTGATTCTTTCCGCTGATTTCATGCGATTTCTTACAGCTACCCACAGCAGTGCTCGGCGGTCCCTGTCCATCAGAACATAAGGTCTGCCTGGCTTTGCTTTAGTTGAGACCGTTCTTCGTATTTCCAGTTCGCTTTCACGCCATCAACAGTTTACTTGGATAGCTTTAGATAGGCTGTAATGTCCCTGATGGATATACAACTTATGTTAGAAGCCATTGAGTTCTCCTGACCTATCTATTCTACTGTTACTTCTTATGTACTGACAACACTATGCTCCCGGCTCTCCTGTTATACTAGCTGGTCCAAGTCTCGTGACATCTGAGTCCGCATTACTTAGGCATGTCCCTATATTTCTGATGGGATAATGTATGCAAGAAATAACAGTGAAATGTTTCTTTTTTTTGCATAACTTGTCGTAAAATATAATGTAACGAAACGATAGATTTAGTTTGCTACGTGACGGCCCACCAAAGATAAATAAATGTAAAAAAAAAGAAGGATAGTAGGATTCTTGGGGAAAACATTCGTTGTGCATCTGATTTGACCACATCTTCACGGTTGTTGCTGACTTCAGATGTGAGGACTATTCGGAAAGAAAGGTCCGATGGAGTGTGAAACGGAAACCACTGCGAAAATCCGATGAAGCTTTGCATAAATGTGTTGGGCAGTGTCTCTAGTACGCCCGTCGATCGCGTCACGTCGCTCTTTTTACACCTGAGAGCACAGTGAGCACGTAAACATGCTTAGAACAGTAGTGCCGAGTATGAGGGGCTGGTGTGAGATTTCGCCTGATGTCATGCAGCCCACATAACATAACTGCCATACGTTTCCTTCTGCATGACAATTCTCGGCCGCACTCTAAAGGGGCAACGAAGATGCTTCTGTTGCCTTTTCGATGGAAAGTGTTTGATCATCGACAATAGAGCCCGTAATTGACTCTCCCTGAGTTTCATCTCTGCTCACATGAACCGCTAGTTATGAAGACAACGTTCTGGCACAGACAACGAGCTGTAGGCCAGCGTAGAGAATTGGCAGCACAGACGGCTTCCTTCTATGACGAGGCTATTGAAAAGTCGGTACAACGCTACGACGAACGTCTAAATCAGAGCGGCGACTATGAAGAGAAGTAGCTGGAAGGTGTAACTAACTGTTGCAAATAAAACATTTTTGATTTTCACACTGGTTTCTATTTTGCTATCGATCATACCTTACTTCCGGAACAGGCCACGTATTAGCAAGAACGCAGTCCGCAAACGATAGATGTGCGTGATGGACTTCCGTCTCTAAAATAGCGGTGACAGTTTACGTGTAGTGTGTCATGGTAGAGAAAGGAGCGTGTGAGCACTGGAGGCAATGCCACAAGTTGAGCAAAATCGTAACACAACATACACGTAAGTCATACCAACACATGCAGATCCAGCTGATGGAGGTTTAAAACTTCGGAACGCGTTGTGGATATAAATAAAAAATAACTGGCAACAGTAACTTGTTGTTTCTTTCGACATCAATAACAGTCGTGGTGAAGCGTAACACCCCCCCCCCCCCCCTCCCAAAAAAAAAGAAATGTTCGCATTTAACTGTTGCCTGCAAATTGATAGTCCCATAGTTTTGGAAAGCACAAAATATTCCGTTCCATAGAACAAATAGCACGAGAAGAACAACTAGTATAGCAAATGAACATGATTCAGCGAATATGGTATAATGGTCAGATTTTCGTATACACGGTGTTTCAGAATTACACCGATATACTTCGAGGGGATGTAGGAGGTGTCTTGAGGAACAAAATTAAGATAGAAATCCGTGTCCGGAAGCATCCAAACACGCTACAGAGCGTCGAAGTTACAGGCGCCGGCGCCCTTATATGTATGTATATAAAGGGCGATTCAATGATGATGTTACAAATTTTCAGGGGTGATGGGCAAGGATAAATGTATCAATTTAAGGTTAGGGATCCTTGTCAGGAAATGAACGAGTCGAAAGTTATGAATGAAAATCGTTCTGATATCTGTGACAATGTAATACATGTACCGATACTGTTACTGCTAACATTATCGGGTAGGCAACTTCCAAAACAAGGAAAAACTGTCTGGTAAAAATGAGCTCTAAAATGCCTACCTTAATAGCTGAGAGCGCTTGTTCAATAGAAAAGATATTTTTCACATTAGGGAAATGAACAAGTGATCACAGCTCCTCAGGTATGCATTTTAGAACCTCTTTCAGTGGCCATCATCTTTTCGTTAGAAAGGAGTAGGTTAAGGACGCATAAGTCTCCAAAGCGGCTTCCAATTGAAAGAACTTGCAGGTGGCTGAACGTCGTTCGCCGGCCGCTGTGACCGAGCGGTTCTAGGGGCTCCAGTACAGAACCCCGCTGCTGCTGCGGTCGCAGGTTAGAATCCTGCTTCGGGCATGGAAGTGTGTGATGTCCTTAGGTTAGTTAGGTTTAAGTAGTTCTAAGTCTAGGGGACTGATGACCTCAGATGTTAAGTCCCATAGTGCTTAGAGCCATTTTTTTGAAGGTCGTTCTCGAGGGACACCCAGCCATCACACCACAAAAATTTACTCCAGCAGAAAGGAACGGGAAAGCTAATGGGTAGTGTGCCCTCGCTTCTCAGGAAGGATTTGCGTAGCGGCGACGGAGTGGTGGGCGTGGCTGGGTGCTAATGCCAGCAGCCGCCTCGCATCGACCCGCTGCGCTTCCAACTGATTTCCCCCTCCCTCCACTTTGCACCCCTCTCCTCCCTTCCCGACCTCCTCACGCTCATTGCCACCTTCTCTCAGCCTCAACAATACTCATCGTTTACTCAGCCACTCAGACACACGAGACGTGGCTTTCCCCCCTTATTTGCGCAGCGCCGGTAATTGAACGGGACACAGGGCGTCATTGGCTTCTGTACGTATATTAAAACGATCCGATGAAACTCCTCAGACCTTCATGACGCACTTAACCGGCACCGTAACATACGCTACGTCACTGAACTTCTCTTCGAAGGTTTTATCCAGCGCCATAGGAAAAAAAATGTAGTTCCGTTAGAAACGTCGGTTTCATTAGTCGGAAACTATAAACAACTGTCATAAAATACGATACAGCAGTGCAGTGTAATCAGAATAACACAGGCACTGCAATATCGTATTTATCTGCCGATACCGGGCAAGCGACTTTCAAGTACAACGTCTGAGCTGTACGGAAATATACATAATGGATGCACGAGTACAGGTCGTAGCCGCATGGTTGATGAAATATGGAAGTTTGGGTCTGGCCGTGAGTCGTGCAGAGATAGCCAATGGTAACCAGCATGCTAGCTCAGCGTTTTCGGTCAGAGGGTTAGCTGCCCTCTGTAATAAAAAAAACTGAGTTGAATGGATCAACGAAGAGCCTGGACAGGTGTCATCGGACGTCTGCCCCGACCGAATTCAAAGAACAACATAGAAAAAAATGAGATCAACAACAACAACAAAAAAAAATGGTAAGGCGACCGCTCGCGACAATGGCGAAGCCCGCGCTGAACTGACCTCGCATGGCAGCTATCGGTACGTCATTCTGTGCTCCGTGCTCCTTCAGCTCTACACCAGAATTCATCAGTGGTAGTGACTGGCGAGTGGTGGAGTACCCGGACCCCTGCAACCCATGACCACATGTTTCCGTGAGGTAACAGTCTGAAGAACGAGCTGGCCAGGACAACGAACACCCTCCGTATCAACATCCTTTTTTTTTTTTTTTTTTTTTTTTTTTTTTTTTTTTTTAGTAATCAGTTTCTGACTGGTTTGATGCAGGCCGCCACGAATTCCTCTTCCGGCCAACCTCTCCATTTCAGAATAGCACTTGCAACCTACGTCGTCAGTTATTTGGTGGAATTATTCCAATCTGTCTTCCTCCTAAGTTTCGCCCGCTATAGCTGCCGGTAGTACCACGAAAGTTATTCCCTGATGTCTTAGCAGATGTCCTGTCATCTTGTACCTTCTTCTTGTCACTGTTTTCCATATATTCCTCTCCTCGCCCATTCTGCGGAAAACTTCCTCATTCCTTATCTTGTCAGTCCACCTAATTTTCAACATTCGTCCGTAGCACCACATCTCAAGTGCTTGATTCTCTTCTGTTCCGGTTTTCCCACAGTCCATGTTTCACTACCATTTAGTGCTGTGCTCCAAACGTACGTTCTCAGAAACTTCTTCCTCAAATTAAGGCCTGTACTTGACACTAGTAGACATCTCATTGCCATAAATGCCCTTTTTACCTGTGCTAGTCTGCTTTTTATATCATCCTTGCTCCATCCGTTATGGGTTACTTTGCTGCCTAGACAGCAGAATTCCTTAACTTTTTCTAATCAATACACTTCGATATTTTGCTTTCGGAAAGACCATAACACGCGTTCCAAACTTGCACAACCGACCGACGCTAGTGATAGAGACGAGTATTCTCATTCCAATAGCATAACAGCCGTTCTGCGAAGACTGTCTTACGTCACCCATCCCAGTACATACGATCTCTCTATATGAGTAGGTTAGAAGCATTACTCACATCTCCAAAAACATAAATTTTCACAAATGACTAAATACGTGTTTTACATGCGTCGTGTGCATGTCCTATATATTGACATCAGTATGTGTAAGAACAATGGCTATAAATCATTATGTATATTTCAGATTATGTTTGCTTATTGAGAAATTACAATTATTTAAGGTTATAATATGAATCATGTGAGTTTTGTTAATGAGCTATGGAACATGTAAGTTTTGACAATCCCCATTTTCGATCTTATGAGTTTTGGTACTGAGCTGTTTGGACGATGTTGGTTTCGCGGGAACTATCGTGTATGAGGCTATAGTGTTTGAATCTCTACTGAATTCATTTTCTGTCCAACAATAAGAAGGACAGTGGAACAGTTTAACTCAGATTTACTGTGATCTTTAACAAAGGTAAAATTCTGGACATAAATTTGTCTGCTATAATAGCATGACGAATCTGGAACTTTGGGCAATGGAATATTCTTCTCACAGTCAAATGAAAGAATTAACGTTTCAACGTCTTTGTCCTTCAGGGTGTTAAAAAATGCCATATACTTTAACTTGTGAACCCTTTTTTCAGTAATTAATTGAGTTTTCTTGTTACGGTCTCTCTCACGTTTTTACTTCTCAGCTAGGCTTAAGCATGTAGAACACTCATCAGTTCTCGGTGTACCAAAGCCTACCTTGTATTTTGTGTTAAAGATGTACCTGAAGTAAGATAGATTCACAGGGGTGTTTTCGGGCTTGGAAGAATAAATTTTCCATAACGTTTTACAGTTCATATTCGCAGGCAGATACCGTGTTTCTGTTCGTCCCCTACAGTAATGTGTCTCTACACACTTTAGACTATTGATAAACTTCATGACACAGTCTCTCTTGGGTTCATATTCTGCCACCCTCCTGAAGCCGCCTCTCCGGTCTTGTACAAAACCTTGCTGATGAAACTGTTTAGTGATATTATGTATTCTGAATCGTGACACTCCCAATACATTTATAAAGGTTGACAGGCAAACTGGAACTTTATTTGTCTGTGTGCTTCGTATAAAATATTTCGTCGTTCTAAGCAGTTGCGACTTTTGGTTTTGACTTGATTTGTCTTTCCTAGGCCGATGTCTGATGACGTTGCGAATTTCCACATTCTTCAATATGAACTGATTCTGATAATCTCTTTCCGGTGTTTTATAAAACAAATCATGAAAGTTTTTAATATCGTTCATAGAAAGTGAAGATTAATTAAATGCTCCTCCACGGTGTTGACATGTCGGATACTGGGGCAGCACTGAAGGTTTGTATCTATAATGATAGAACAAACTACACTGTGAGGTTCTGTTTATTTTTCAAAAATGGACTTAAAATATTGAATTTGCGATTCCTCACTGTTAAGTCCCAAAGAAAGAGTCCTACACATTCTTACGTGGAGGAACAAATCAAGCCAATAACAAGAATCAGTTTAATTTGAAAACAATGAAGGAAACAGGATATTCTAACCTCATTCGTTTGGCTTCCTGACTTTTCCACATTTCTGGATGCTGTGAACGTTTCCTTGGCCTTCCTCTTTATCCAACGGGTGAAACGTTTTCTTCCATGACTTGCGTCTCAAATCACTTTAATTCCAACCACTAAATTGAATTATATTCCCCAAAATAACTGAACAGAACAGAAAACACACTCCACTGGCATAATATTTAGTACTACACAAGAAAATGGCGCCGAGTGAGCTAATCGCTGATCGGTCAAGATGAGGTACGGGACAAAACTCACACGATCCCGCGGATCATGAGACTTTTGAAACTAACCACGAAGTTTAACACCGGTTTTCTCAAGGATCTTGTACCAAATGTGAATAACTGTTTCATGAATTATGTTCTATGTATAAAGCTATATGAGAATATGTCGGCATCTCAATTTTCATTATTTTGGAGCATGTGAGTTATGACTCTAACCTACACATATGCACGCATGCTCGGGAGGTTAGCACTCCTTATTGATATTTAATAGATACGACCCTTATACATCTGTGAGTGTTGTTAAATCAGACAGTTAAGAAGAAGAAACATATGGTTTATACATGATGGAACTCCGGATTGAAGGAGTTTGAAAAATTTTGTGTAAATAACTTGTGCTATCAATTCTTGAGCATTGTTCTGGTGTTCGGAATCAATACCAAGAAGGAGTGAAAAAAGAGAAGTGATTATACAATTACAGTTTTCGGACTCTATGACTTCCTTAGCTAAAGAGCCTTCTGTTTCCAGCTTGGGCAGTGCATTGTACAACTACATAATCGATCACGTGTTTGAACCTGTGCATGACTGTTTACGTAGACTGCTGTCTTGGATGCTTTCCTGGACAAGAGAATCATCTGTCTCTAAATTGACATGGATCTGCATTAAAGGATGATAGAAAGTAGATGGAGTAACCAGTTGGGTGGGGTTGTAATGAGGAGACTGATGATGCATTCTACAGAAATTCATATGTTGTGGCAGGTTATTTATCGCATATTAACCTTTTTTCTGTTGCTCTCTTGGGCTGTATCAGTTGTATGGCATAATCTGACTTTCACTTATATTCAATCACGTGTTCTGGGTGTGACTTAGAGTGCTATCTACCTGCAGTCGATAACAGCAAACCTCCCCATACCACAGCTGGGAGAGGAAACCGATGGAAAACCTGTTTTAGCACACTGCTCTAGGCGAACCAAGATGCGCGCGAAGTGCACCATTTCACACTACATCTTGGACGTAAGTCGAGTCTTCAGTTTCACACCTGTAGTGACGACTCGTATACAACTGCGTGTACTGGTAGTGTCTTAGAGCGCTATCTACCCTGCAATCATTAGCAGAGAACCTCCCCATACCACAGTCAGCAAAGGACTCCCAATGCGTGTGTGATAAATAATGTCCACCAAACCTATGGAAGACCTATTTTGGCACCCTCCTTTAGACTAACGAAGATTCATGCAAAGTACTCCATTTCGCTGTGACATCTTAAATCGAGTGTTCATGTGATGTCAACGCCAGACACCACACTTGCTATGTGGTAGCCTTTAAATCGGCCGCGGTCCATTAGTATACGTCGGACCCGCGTGTTGCCACTGTCAGTGATTGCAGACCGAGCGCCGCCACACGGCAGGTCTAGAGAGACGTCCTAGCACTCGCCCCAGTTGTACAGACGACTTTGCTAGCGATGCTATACCGACAAATACGCTCTCATTTGCCGAGACGATAGTTAGCATAGCCTTCAGCTACGTCATTTGCTACGACCTAGCAAGGCGCCATTACCAGTTTATATTGAGATTGTAATTAATGTATCAACAAAAGCGATGTTCTCCAATTATGGATTAAAGTTAAGTATTACATCAACTACGTACTTTATTTATTAGACTCAACTCCTTTAATTGTTCCAGACCTCACGCCAGTCTGCGTGAGCTTAAAAGCGTGCCTTTCGGCTTCCTCCAAACTCCGTGAATTGGCTCCTGCCAATTCACAACAGTTCAAATTCATAACTGCACCGATTCTAAGTCAGTGACAGAGGTCTTTGAGGTACTGCAATCCTTGTGTACTCATTTACTTGACAGTTGTATGTGGAAGAGACTGTGTTCTGTTCAGAGAGGTAGTGCAGCATCACGTGTAATGTCACATATCAAATACTGCTGCTATGAATTTTTCTATTTCCTCATGAGATGTCGTCGTCTCATGCATTTTCCATTGCTGACGATCATTTTATAGGACATACGTGAGCATAGTATAATTTACGAACCGTAATCGGGCGTGAATGATGGGTGCTGTACACCTCAAGAAACCTAAATAGTGCATGTATCACAAACAATCTATGTTTTTTTCTTTAGTGTAGAAGGTAGTAGTTTTTTCATCTTAAAGTTTGTCACCATAGTGAGTGAGCAAGAAAGCTTGCAGGGTGAGTGTATGTCATGTGTTGGAAATATATTTCCTGCATTGGAGTATTAGCAGCGCTGCATTCCATGACTAAAATATAGGAAATCACATTGCTTTAACATTATAGCTTGTTTAAGTGCAGAATCATGTAGCCTTAGGAATCTGTGTTAATGCTCTACAATCATTTCTCTCTTTCCGATACCTTATTGGGATGGACTCCAAACAATAGAACAATACCCCGGAACTGAAAGCACAAGTTATTTACATAAAATGTTTCAAACTCCTTACGTCAGGAACTATGTCATGCAGAAACCATACATTTCTTCTTCTTCTCCTTCTTAACTGTTTGTTATGTCGCCACAACACTCAATTACATCAAGGTCGTGTCAACTACAAACCAATAAGGAGTGCTAACCTCCTGAGCATGCATGCATCTAGAGATATCTTGTGCACTGGTTGGATGACGTGAAATTGGTGTGGAACAGTCTTCGCAGGATGCAGTGAGAATACCGGTCTGTATCACTAGTGTCAGTCAGTGTGCAGGTTTGGAATAAGTATTATGCTCTTTCCGAAAACAAAACTCAGCTCGTTCTGTTCCTTCCCGAGATGTCGAATGTAGCGGGTATAGTGCCTTCCTACTTTTGTTCCGTTCCAAATTAAATCGGAGACAATGTTGCAGGGAGGATTGGTGAAAGGGTGAAAGACAAAGGAACAATTACACAAGATGCATAGATAGACCATCTAGAGTTTTGTTCAGGATCCTTAGCCGATAGGTTCAATGAAGGGGCAGCTGGTTTCGAAATAGAGGACATTGAGCTGCTATGGATGTGATTCGTTTGTTGGGGCGCTAATCATCAAAGGTGGTGCTAAAATCTTTCAATCTCCGACTTTATCCTATGAATGCGAGAACACTTTTTTACTCTGATCCACATAGGGAGGAATGGCCAATCATAATAAAATCTTACCGTATTTATTAAGCGTTTTGGCTAAGGAATGTAGTTTTTACTCCCCCTTTCTGCTGTTGGCTATTTGCCACACTACGAAACAGTATTTGTGTCATGTGATGTAGACAGTGTTACAGGGTTCGCGATATGTCCACTTGTATATAGCCCACTTGTATATAGCCCACTTGTATATAGCAGTCGCAGAGTAATGGAGTGGGTGGTTTAGCAATGATACAGAAATTGAGAACCGCGCCGCAATGTCATTGGCTGATAGCATTGGCATAACTCATCTGCCGCTTTTAATGTCTCATTTCTTACGGCAATTCCTTCAGCTTCGTCTGATTTAATTAGACTTCATTCGATTAGCTTTAATTCTATTTAATTAAAAATTGGTGTCTTAATTCGACAGCTAGATAAAGGGTGTTCTCGGAGGAACGGTCAGTATTCGGCGATATGACAGCAACGACCGTTCGAATCACAAAAGTCTAGCAAATGTGGGCTCTAAACCGCATACTTTAAGAGCTAAGAACACTTACTCGTCTCCGCTCTTTGCTTTCCATACTTTGAGCTGGGATAGTACGGACGATCTCAGATACTGTCAAATACGTCTCTTCTACTGAATAAGTACTCGTAGCTCTTGAGGTATGCATTTGAGAACCCGTGTTTGCTAGATATTTTTTTCTTGTTTTGATCCTACTACCACCTCTAAAAATATGGAAAGCAAGGAGTTTGCGGTAGAAGAGATCTGTGTCACATTATCGAAGATGAAGTATTGCTCTTAGCTCTTGAGGTATTTATCTTAGAGCCCATATTTACAGTACTTTTTTGTTTCGAACAATCGCCCCTGTCATATCCCTGAATACTGACCTTTCCTCCTGGGACACCTCGTATAAACGTTAAAATTAATTTGTATGCGTCAGTAAATTTGCCGAATTGTCCTCTACACATTTAGCGAAAAACCACTACTTCAGTATATTTGAGGCTCTAACATGGGTAAGGTAGTAAGTCAAAACAAATCATTTTTCAGATTTTTTATCGATAAGGTAGCAACACATGTCGCCAGTGGCGTAGTAGTAGCAGAAAGTCAAAGTGTTGAGCGGTTGCGTTCTTACAAACGATGCAAAATGGTTCAAATGGCTGTGAGCACTATGGGACTTAACATCTGAGGTCATCAATCCCCTGGAACTTAGAACTACTTAAACCTAACTAACCTAAGGTCATCACACACATCCATGCCCGAGGCAGGATTCGAACCTGCGACCGTAGCAGTAGCAAGGTTCCGGACTGAAGCGCCTAGAACCGCACGGCCGGCTCAAACGATGCAAGATGGCACTTGTAGTGACATGACGTGAGCTGGCATGGACATGGAAGTAGGTCGACAAGCTACCGAGTTACCAGCTTTTAATCTGTGACCAACCAGTCTTTACAGTGTTACTGATTCGGTATTAATGTTACTAGTAGTTTGTATAATAAAATACCTCCGAAACCTGTTCCATCCAAACTTGTTAGTCATATTTCCGTTTGCAGTGAAATTTACTTAATTACATTCCGTGGAAACACCTTGTTTTGTGTTTTATTATAACGTAACCAATTTGTACACTGCCTTCGTGCAGGCTACTTGTAAATTCAAATATAACTACTGTAGTTTTGAAGAGAATGACTTACGGAATCTGCATTCAGAGTTTCGGAACCATAGTTAGATAAGTGAAGGTAATTCTTTTTTGGTTCAATCAACATAGCGCAGATAAAATAAAGATGGCTGCGTAATGTAGACGATCTGCTTTGAGCAGAAGACTGACAACTATGACCGCCAAAATAAAAATTAGGAATCTGTTTAGAACATCTCTGCAGTTTGTTCTCTACCGCCAGTTGGGTGAAGGTCCATCATTAATGTTGATAATAAAAAGATCGCCTGGCAATATTGGACTGCATGAACATCAAATATCGTGCATTTTACCGCAGTCTTTGTACACCATAATTATATTTCTTATACAAATGTGACCGCGTGCTGTAAATATATTTGTTAAGTTACTTGGGAGTTTCTGTAACAGTTTTGTAAATACTACTTTGTATTTCTTAGTGCCAAAACTGTTTTTTGTTTCTCCTGTGTAATTTGGTTTTCATGACCTGCTCCCTTCCCCATGTCAACGCCTCATTTGCTCATTCTGGACTCATCTTGTAACAGCCGTCTCAGCCGCCAGACCCTGTAAAGTACGTTCTTCAGGATGCGGTGATTTCCCAATGTGTTTGGAGACGTCGCCTGCCAAAGAAACAGACGTAATTTCCTCTTCCATTTTTTTGTTTGGTCGATGATTTAACGTCGAAGCCTTCTTTCTCTTACCGGGACTACATTTAGTAACAGCCTCTGGCCTGAACAGACAGCCACTCTCGGAGTGAGAACGAGAAGCCCTGTGGGAGCCGACCTGGTTCGTGTTGACAAATATGACGGACACATACACTATAGGATCTAAAGCATCTGGACATTACCGTGTATGCGGAAATGACCACTACATGTCACACTAGGCGAGCCCGCCCGTATAAAAGAAGGCAGGGACTACAGTGGAACCGCCCATAGCAAGCATAATTTGTTCCAGAATCTTACTCGTAGTGCGAAACGCTCGTTAAGTGAAACAATCTATTCCACATAAATTAATGTAGAACACGATAATGCGTTCCATGCAGAAAAAGTACTAAAAGTCGTATTTCATTCACACCATTTACCGAGCGAGGTGGCCGGCCACTGTGGCCGAGCGGTTCTGGGCGCTTCAGTCTGGAACCGCTCGACCGCTACGGTCGCAGGTTCGAAACCTGCCTCGGGCGTGGATGTGTGTGATGTCCTTAGGTTAGTTAGGTTTAAGTAGTTCTAAGTTCTAGGGGAGTAATGACCTGCCGGCCATGGTGGCCGAGCGGTTCTAGGCGCTACAGACTGGAACCGCGCGACCGCTACGGTCGCAGGTTCGAATCCTGCCTCGGACATGGATATGTGTGCTGTCCTTAGGTTAGTTAGGTTTAAGTAGTTCTAAGTTCTAGGGGACTGATGACCATAGATGTTAAGTCCCATAGTGCTCAGAGCCATTTGAACCATTTTTGAACCACGCTGTTTGGGCCCTTCCCCCCAAATCAACCAACCTTGTCATGCCATTTATTCAAATATTATACATACAATATTATGTAAGTATTATTCATGATACGTAACTAATTCTTTTGTACTAGGAAGCTATGTACAGGGTTTATCAAAAAAAAATCATCCGATTTTTAAAAAATCATAATTATTATGTTATTTGAGATATGTGCGTGAACAACGTACTGTTGGAAAGAGCAAACTCCCGAGTTTTACATGGTTCCCTCTAGGTGTGCGCCCACTTCAGTTCTAGTAAAAATGGTGTCGGGACAACAGCAAGCGTTTTGAGTTCTACATTTTGCGCAGTACTGATCAGTAATAACTGTTCAGCGTGACTTTCGTACTAGGTATGCTGTGTATCCCCCTACAGCACAGAGCTCGACAGCTCAATATGGCCCCGATGTCCGTCTGGCGTGTGTTGCATCGACGTTTACACATGATACCATAAAATATTCAGCTACTGCAAGCTCTTCGTGAAAGTGATAAACAACAACGTCTGGAGTTTTGTAATTTCTTTCTTGGCAAGATGGAGGATGATAGTTTCCTTCCACGTTTAGCGTTAAGTGACGAGGCAACATTCCATTTAAATTGAAAGGTGAGCCGTCGTAATGTGAGAATATGGGTTACGGAACAACAACATGAGAGGGACTCTCCAAAATTTAAGTGTTTTGTACAGTTTCACGGGAACAGGTGTAGGATCCATTTTTATTTGCCGAGAACACTGTTAAAGGAAGCACATATCTCGACATGTTTGAGAACTTTCTTTTCCCACAGCTGGAGACTGATAAAAACGACTCATTTACCAACAGGATTTGACACCGCCACACTGGCGTCATGAAGTGCGGGAATTTATAAAGCAAAGGATTACTGAAAGATGGATCGGTCGCACTGGACTAAGTGATTCAGGCTTGCATTACTGGTCTCCAGGGTCACCGGACCTTGCTGTATGTTATTATTTCTTTTGGGGGTTTATAAAAGACTCTGTTTATGTGCCTCCGTTAGCAACAACAATGAATAAACTGAGACAGCGCGTAACAGCAGCTGTGGAAGCTGTAACTCAAGACATGGTCGCGGCAGTGTGGGAACAATTTGAATACCTCATTGGCAAATGCCGTGCATCTCAATGGGGGCATAGTGAACACCTATGGGAATGATGATGTTAAGTCCCATAGTGCTCAGAGCCATTTGAATTTGATTTGCAATTGCTTTTCATTTATCCATATAAGGAGCAACCTTTCGACATCGTCCGTAATAAGAAACTGTTGTTTAGGTATCCTTTGAAGCATCTATCTGCTTAATCTTGTCCCTGTTCTTGAGGATAGTGCAAGTAGTTGATGTAGATCGATTTTATGTGTGTACTAAATCAGCAACGCTCACACTACGTTCGCGTTGCTGCCCTGATGGTAACAGAAAAGGTGCTAAACCTAGACTGCAGTACGTATTAAAGGCGTGGTTCACGTGCCTCTGCCCACAGTGAAAGGCGCCCATAATGTTTATCGTCTCCCCCGCCGCTCGCGAACGGCTGGTGACGTTATATTAAATCGTCGTCACTCGTCATACGAAATATCGCTCGTTAAGTGAGTTATTTTTTTGCAATTTGTTTTGCTCGTTATGCGAACTGCGCGTTATAAGAGGTGCTCGTTAAGCGAGGTTCCACTGTATTGAGTTGTCAGCAGGAAAGCAGTTTCAGCGAAGTTAATGACTTCGAACGTCGACTAGTTATTCGAAGTCTCCTGAGTAACATACAGGATTTGGGCTGAACGTCATTAAAAAAATGCGTTTTTCGTTGCGACGGAATCTACTCATAAAATTTCAACGACTAACTTTCTCCTCCGAACGCGAAAATATTTTGTTGACACCGACCTACATAGGGAGGAACGATCACCACGATAAAATAAGGAAAATCAGAGCTCGTACGCAAAGATATAGGTGTTCATTGTTTGCGCGCGCTTTACGAGATTGGAATAATAGAGAATTATGAAGGTGGTTCGATGAACCCTCTGCCAGGCACTTAAATGTAATTTGCAGAGTATCCACGTAGATGTAGATGTAGACGAACATCAGAGATACTTCAACCCTTCAAAAGCTGTCCACGTCGACTGCTGGTGATGTAGCGAAAGAACACGCTAAACTAAAGCCCAAGACCAGGCTTACCTCATGTGAGGACGGAGGTGGACAGTCGGGCACTGCGGAGGGTGGTAGTCACAATCGCATGTAATCAGCGAAAGGCACCACTTATGACTTACAAAGTGCTATCACCAGACCAGCTAGCACAATGGCCGTACGTACGGAGTTAAACAGAATGGTTACAATTTTCGAGCAGCTGCTTATAAGCCATACCTTTCTGTAGTCACTGCTAAGCGACAATTGAGGTGGTGTAAAGAGCATCACTACTCGACTAGTGACTTGAAGTGACGAATCACGCTGCATCCTGCGGCAATCTGACGGAAAGGTGTGAGTTTGGCGAATGCCTGAACAACGTTACCTGTCATCATACGTATTCATTTATTTATTTATAGCTTATTTAGCCTGACCTTGGGGCCCTCTCTTACATCTGACCAGTAACAACACATACAAAAAATATTACACAACAGTCACACTAATAATAATTTGCATTATATTAAAAATAATAATTGGCAGTAATAATAATAATGATGATAAAATAATGGAGGACTTAAAATGATATTAACAAGTTATTACGTAACAAACTCAATAATACTAATAATTTGCATTATTAACAAAAGGGATAATTTGCGATACTAATAATAATTACAACAGTAATAAAAATAATAAAATAATGCAGGCTACTTGACGAAAGGGCGTAGTTTTCCCTGTGCATTACTTGATCAAAAGAGGTAGGAGACGAGGTACTACTGGTAGAATTGAAGCTGTGAAGGCCGGTCGTGAGTCGTCCTTGGGTAGCTCAGATGGCAGAGCACTTGCCCGCGAAAGGCAAAGGTCCCGAGTTCGAGTCTTGGTCCTGCAAACAGTTTGCATTGTACAGTTGGCGCACTGGCTAGAGTTTTCGCCGGCACGGTAGCTCAGCGTGTTCGGTCAGAGGGCTGCGTGGCCTCTATAATAAAAAACTGAATCAGGAATCAACGGTCAACTTGAACGGAAGCCTTGTGACATCCGCCCAGACCAAACGCAACGAAATTTATCGAATATAAAATAAAAATGCAGTAAATGAAGCAGGCAAAAAGGAATACAAACGTCTCAAAAATGAGATCGACAGGAAGTTCAAAATGGCTAAGCAGGGATGGCTAGAGGACAAATGTAAGGATGTAGAGGCTTATCTCATGAGGGGTAAGATAGATACTGCCTACAGGAAAATTAGAGAGACCTTTGGAGATAAGAGAACCACTTGTATGAACATCAAGAGCTCAGATGGAAACCCAGTTCTAAGCAAAGAAGGGAAAGCAGAAAGGTGGAAGGAGTATATAGAGGGTCTATAGAAGGGCGATGTACTTGAGGACAATATTATGGAAATGGAAGAGGATGTAGATGAAGATGAAATGGGAGATACGATACTGCGTGAGAGTTTGACAGAGCACTGAAAGACCTGAGTCGAAACAAGGCCCCCGGAGTAGACAACATTCCATTGGAACTACTGACGGCCTTGGGAGAGCCAGTCCTGACAAAACTCTACCATCTGGTGAGCAAGATGTATGAAACAGGCGAAATACCCTCAGACTTCAAGAAGAATATAATAATTCCAATCCCAAAGAAAGCAGGTGTTGACAGATGTGAAAATTACCGTACAATCAGTTTAATAAGCCACAGCTGCAAAATACTAACACGAATTCTTTACAGACGAATGGAAAAACTAGTAGAAGCCGACCTCGGGGAAGATCAGTTTGGATTCCGTAGAAATACTGGAACACGTGAGGCAATACTGACCTTACGACTTATCTTAGAAGAAAGATTAAGAAAAGGCAAACCTACGTTTCTAGCATTTGTAGACTTAGAGAAAGCTTTTGAGAATGTTGACTGGAATAATCTCTTTCAAATTCTAAAGGTGGCAGGGGTAAAATACAGGGAGCTGAAGGCTATTTACAATTTGTACAGAAAGCAGATGGCAGTTATAAGAGTCGAGGGACATGAAAGGGAAGCAGTGGCTGGGAAGGGAGTAAGACAGGGTTGTAGCCTCTCCCCGATGTTATTCAATCTGTATATTGAGCAAGCAGTAAAGGAAACAAAAGAAAAGTTCGGAGTAGGTATTAAAATCCATGGAGAAGAAATAAAAACTTTGAGGTTTGCCGATGACATTTTAATTCTGTCAGAGACAGCAAAGGACTTGGAAGAGCAGTTGAATGGAATGGATGGTGTCTTGAAGGGAGGATATAAGATGAACATCAACAAAAGCAAAACGAGGATAATGGAATGTAGTCGAATTAAGTCGGGTGATGTTGAGGGTATTAGATTAGGAAATGAGACACTTAAAGTAGTAGAGGAGTTTTGCTATTTAGGGAGTAAATAACTGATGATGGTCGAAGTAGAGAGGATATAAAATGTAGACTGGCAATAGCAAGGAAAACGTTTCTGAAGAAGAAAAATTTGTTAACATCGAGTATAGATTTAAATGTCAGGAAGTCGTTTCTGAAAGTATTTGTATGGAGGGTAGCCATGTATGGAAGTGAAACATGGACGATAAATAGTTTGGACAAGAAGAGAATAGAAGCTTTCGAAATGTGGTGCTACAGAAGAATGCTGAAGATTAGATGGGTAGATCACATAACTAATGAGGAAGTATTGAATAGGATTGGGGAGAAGAGGAGTTTGTGGCACAACTTGACCAGAAGAAGGGATCGGTTGGTAGGACATGTTCTGAGGCATCAAGGGATCACCAATTTAGTACTGGAGGGCAGCGTGGAGGGTAAAAATCGTAGGGGGAGACCAAGAGATGAATACACTAAGCAGATTCAGAAGGATGTAGGTTGCAGTAGGTACTGGGAGATGAAGAAGCTTGCACAGGATAGAGTAGCATGGAGAGCTGCTTACACAAACAAACACAAACATACACACAAACTTCTAGCTTTCGCAACCAACAGTTGCTTCATCAGGAAAGAGGGAAGGAGAGGGAAAGACGAAAGGATGTGGGTTTTAAGGGAGAGGGTAAGGAGTCATTCCAATCCCGGGAGCGGGAAGACTTACCGTAGGAGGAAAAAAGGACAGGTATACACTCGCGCGCCCGCACACACACCCATATCCAACCACACATACACAGACACAAGCAGACATTTGTAAAGGCAAAGAGTTTCGGCAGAGATGTCAGTCGAGGCAGAAGTACAGAGGCAAAGATGTTGTTGAAAGACAGGTGAGGTATGAGCGGTGGCAACTTGAAATTAGCGGAGGTTGAGGCCTGGCGGATAACGAGAAGAGAGGATATACTGAAGGGCAAGTTCCCATCTCCGGAGTTCTGACAGGTTGGTGTTAGTGGGAAGTATCCAGATAACCCGGACGGTGTAACACTGTGCCAAGATGTGCTGGCCGTGCACCAAGGCATGTTTAGCCACAGGGTGATCCTCATTACCAACAAACACTGTCTGCCTGTGTCCATTCATGCGAATGGACAGTTTGTTGCTGGTCATTCCCACATAGAAAGCTTCTTATATATATATATGGTAGAGCACTTGCCCGCGAAAGGCAAAGGTCCCGAGTTCGAGTCTCGGTCCGGCACACAGTTCTAAACTGTCAGGAAGATTAATTGTAGAAGTTATTGATTTTTTCATTAATTTTAAAACATCATCTTTTAAGCGAAACTAGTTGTCAAAATAACGTATTTTAACCTCGTGCTCCCATTGCATTACATTAGTTGCTTCGTAAAGTCGCTGTAAAAAAGGTGTCAAATTTACGATGAGCAGCGCTCTCATTTCAAGATTTGTAGGATTAATTAATGGAACCTATCCTCACAAAATCTATTATGTTACTGCAGATGAGAGGTGGGTCTGACTTGTATATGTGTTAGTAAAGCTTGGGGTAATTTCTAAAAGAGAAACGAAGTATCAAAACTCGATCCACACCAAGAAAGTCGATAAAGTAAACACAAGTAAAAAGATCAATATGGAAAGGGACAGAGAATTTCAACAGTTATGTAGTGGCCGAAAGCTTGTGTTACATCAGAGAGAATTTTTATTACGTATAATTTAGGTTATAGTTTACAAAGCAGTTTCCTTCTGAAGCCATCTATTTGCTACAGATAGAGTGGTCGAAATAGTTGCTTTGTTTTCCCCAGTTATTCGCAGGTAAGCTACAGAAAATTGGAATAGCTCTGTAAATATTGGTTTGCATTAAAAATTTCCATTAATCATCGATTTTTTCCGCAATTATCAGTAAGGCGTTTAATCCTCCCACGGCATCGCATAGTCAGCCTGTGTACGTGGTAAGTGCGTGAATTCGCAATTGATCAGTGTGTGAAACTGAAGGAACTTTTCGTTTTACATGAAAACGTTCTTTCAGAATAACAAGAAATCCAAATAATCAAAAAATTTAGAAGAAATTCAATGGCTCTGAGCACTATGGGACTTAACATCTGAGGTCATCAATCCCCTAGGCTTAGAACTACTTAAACCTAACGAACTTAAGGACAGCACACACATCCATGCCCGAGGCAGGATTCGAACCTGCGACTGTAGCAGCAGCGCGGTTCTGGACTGAAGCGCCTAGAACCGCTCGGCCACAACGGCCGGCAAATTACATTAAGTCCGGTATTTTTTTGTAGTTAGTGAAATTAGATGGTTGTTATACAATTCACATAAATGCAGGTGCCTATATAGCCTGTGTTAAAGTAACAACTACCTATGCAGTGCGTGTTATCATATTTGATACTTTGGCTTTTATATTGCATGATAACAATTTTCTTTAACTTAATAATAGAACGAGAGAAAGATGCAGAGGCGTAGAGGATTTTGCACCACTGCGAAAGAATGTCAGTAAGGTCTTCAATTGTGGAACAGAGAAGAGAAATGGAGGACACATGGGCATAATGTTGAGGGTTGCATACATCAGAAATCAATGCGCCGCTGTTTTGTCGGTGCTATACCAACTTCTTCCTTCCTTCTGCAGTTCTGCTAGTATGACGAGTCTGAGAACCGTGGCGCTGCTGTCGCTTCCCGCTTTTCGACTCGTTCTATCTTAATGAACCGTGCAAATTTCTAAGGCTAGTTGTGACGTAGTACAAAAGTTGAGTCCACGATCTTGATGTTGTAATGTAACACTGACAGCACAAAATGACTAATAGCTGGAACGAGATGTTCTCTAACGAAACGGTGTTTTATCAGGCTGTGGAGGGTGCAAAATGAAAATTAAGTAGTGCAAGGTATACAACTGAAAATTTACTCCATTACGGGAACGTAATGTTTGGAAAAATTTCAGTTTTTCCAACGAAAAGATACAAAGTTCGTTCAATGCAAACAAAATTGTATCTTATTTATTCCATCTCCACGATGAGGGCACATGTGTGCTCCACTTCCAGTGGTAACTTTGGCAGAGGTGGATGGGAGCGATAAATGTAAAGTAATGCAGATAACACATGAATGCGACAAGAGACTATAAGCATGGTTAGTAAATTACAAGAAGAATGCGGAAAATAGGATCGAACACCAAAGCGCACATTGACAGCAAACTAGCTGGCTGCGAAGTATTAAAACAA
The DNA here is from genome assembly GCF_023864275.1 of Schistocerca cancellata. Classification (NCBI taxonomy): domain Eukaryota; kingdom Metazoa; phylum Arthropoda; class Insecta; order Orthoptera; family Acrididae; genus Schistocerca; species Schistocerca cancellata. Next base: position 290,057,062 of record NC_064631.1, on the reverse strand, counting down.
AATAGTTGGCCCCTGAAAGAAATGAGCTTATGTCACAGCCCTACAGAATCACCAAGCACAGCAATGGTGTATCTTACCAAACTCGTAGGATAATACAGAAGGCAGTGACAATGGCGGCTGGATTTATGAGTTCAGCTCTCTTTCTGTACTCACTACTCGAGTGGAAACATCCTCCTCTGTGACCTCAAGGTCCCCCCAAACAGACATCCAGCACCCTCTGTCATTACTATACTGTAGCCTAATATCAAGTCATTACCCTTCAACATCCTAGTCAGAAGTCATTATTCTCCAGCAGCCTAACGAAAAGCGTTTATTCCATCATCTCCTGATGTGGAGTGTTCTCTTTCTGGAGGTTCTGTAACTTGGCAGTTTTTCACCAGAGCAGGAACTCACCGGCAAATTGTGGCAGACGTTGCAAGTTCCGCCCAGTAAAATTCAAGTGAATATCTTAAACAATCTACTATTCTTTCCGATTTCTATTATTTCCGTCCAAAAGTGCTCTGAGGCAGGGGGGGGGGGGAGGAAGGTAGAAAATCTCTCCTACATCGCACAATTTTGAAACTGACCTATGAGATAGCTGACACGTATATAAAGCCAAGAAACTGCCTGCCCTATCGAAAATAATAGTAAGAACCAACCAGAACAATGGAATTTAAAAATTCTGACGCTAACCTCTGGGAAGCAACATTTAGCTAGAGATCCTTTACCTTGCTAAAAGGCTTCTGCAAATGCTATGTTCTTTCCTCACAAAAAAAGTCGTCCCCTATCACACCTGGAGAGTGTGGGATGAGGGAACTGAATGCCTTCTTTCTACCTGAGGCTGCGACTTTGTCTCTGATTCTGAACAGTTTTATGTAGCCAGCTCCTCTTAAATTTACTTATCTATTGCTGACCAGCTCGTAGGCTCCCAACTGTGCAGTCGCTTCACCATTCTAAAAAGAGAAATCAGCAGAAAGCAGTAAAATAGACAGCCACAAAGAGGTACAGAACCTTGATTGCTACTTGCCACTTGATCGACGGAAATGGGCATAAAAATATTCAGTAATATATTGCTTGACAGTTTCAGAGAAAACTGTATACCTAACAATATGTATGTACATATATATGTGATCACCTGGATATATACACACATGCATCTACACTGAAGAGCCCACCCGCGCGGGCTAGCCGCGCGGTTTACCCGCCTGGCCACTGTTCGCGCGGCTCCTCCCGGTCGAAGGTTCGAGTCCTCCCTCAGGCATGGGTGTGTGTGTTGTCCTTAGCGTAAGTTAGTTTATGTTAGATTAAGTAGTGGGTAAGCCTAAGGACCGATGACCTCAGCAGTTTGGTTCCATAGGGACTCACCACCACTACTGAAGAGCCAAATAAATTTGTACACCTGCTTAATATCCAGTAGGGCCCTCGCGAGCACTCAGAAGTGTCGCAACACGACGTGGCATAGACTGGATTAATGTCTGAAGTAGTGATGGAGGGAGCTGAAACCATGAATTCTGCAGGCCTGTCCATAAATCCGTAAGAGTACGAGGGGTTGGAGAGCTCTTCTGAACAGCATGTTGCAAGGCATCCTAGATATGTTCAATAATGTTCATGTTTAGGGAGTTTGGTGGCCAGCGGAAGTGCTTAAACTCAGAAGAGTGTTCCTGGAGCCAATCAGTAGTAACTCTGGACGTATAGAGTGTCGCATTGTCGTGCTGGAGTTGCCCAAGACCGTCGGAATTCACAATGAACATGAATGGATACAGGTGATCAGACAGGATGCTCACGTACGTGTCACCTGTGCGAGTCGTATCACTCCAACTGGACACGCCCCACATCATTGCAGAGTCTCCACCAGATCCTGCAAGAAAGAGATCAACGACGACTGAAGAGAATCGTTCAACGTGACAAAAGTGCAACCCTTCCCCAATTGCCGAAGCCCCACTCATGTACCCTTTACGCCTCTCCTGAGCCCGTCAACACCGACATTGGACTGTTGATGACTGGAAACATGTTGCCTTGTCGGACGAGTCTCGTTTCAAATTGTATCGAGTGGATGGACATGTACGGGTATGGAGACAACTTCAGAATCCATGGAACCTGCATGTCAGCAGGGGACTGTTCAAGCTGGTGTAGCCTCTGTAATGGTGTTGGATGTGTGCAGTTGGAGTGATATGGGACCTCTGATATGTCTAGATACGACTCTGAGAGGTGACACGTACGTAAGCATCCTCTCTGATCACCTGAATCCACTCATGTCAATTGCGCATTCCGACGGACTTCGGGAATTCCAGAAGGGCAATGCGACACCCCATACGCCCAGAATTGCTACAGAGTGGCTCCAGGAACACTCTTCTGATTTTAAACACTTCCACTGGCCATCAAACTCCCCAGACGTGAACATTACTGACCATGTCTGAGATGCCTTGCAACGTGCTGCTCCGAAAAGATCTCCACCCCCTCGTACATCAACGGATTTCTGGACAGCCCTGCAGAATTCATGGTGCCAATTCTCTCCAGCACTCCTTCAGACATTAGTCGAGTCCATGCCATGTCGTGTTGCGGCACTCAGCAATGACTCGAGTTCTCGGTTGTACCTGCGAACTCGTGTAGTGACTCTCCCGTCTATGCTGATAAAGTTCGTCTGTACTCAAAAACATTCAAGCAACGAGTTTATGGGTGATAAATGGATAGTGGGAGAGACTCGCGAGTTGAGTCGGAGACGGTAAGTTCGGAGATGACGTCATAGGACCCACTGAAGAGTTTAAACACAGTACACGAAGCTCATTTCTGATCTCTATTGTTAAATTAATGGGCAAGCGCGTATTATCCTATTGCCATTACTGTTTATGTGGGGTGTAACATAATTAATTTCGGAAATTTATTCCAGTGAAAATACACGAAAACGGAAGCAAAAATGATCCAATGAACAGGGGTTCGAAAGCGAGCCGTCTGCAGGACAGTTTCGAATATATGGTAACTCGCCGCCATTGATTTTAGCATCATATATTGTCATTGTTAGTATGAATTAAACTGAGTTGTAAGTTTTCCGATTAATTTCCCATCTGCTTGGACTCAAATTTGACGTCACCCAATGTGCTGTTCATCGACCACCACATCAGCCAATTGTTTCAATGATATGTGGTTAGCGGTACTAGGTGATCGCGCGAATGGGCCGCACATTCCTCCGAGGAAACTTGATGGGCGAGGGTGCCTTCCGTTACTGCGGTAGGATCTAGTAAGATTGCTCGACGATGTCCCCCTTGGCATTGCTCAGAAATTTATTACATTTTTATGGGGCACCGACGCATTTTGCTGATGAAAGAAAACATCTAACACACCATTACGATCGACTGCGAGTGTATGAAGCAGGTCCTGTACCTTGCCTCTAAGAACACCTGACCACAAAGTTCTGGATCTTATTGTCTGGAATCATGTCAAAAGTAAAAGTGTAGAGCACTCCAGCTAATACGGTTGAAGAACTTGCGCAGTGAATTATACTGTATGAAAGCTGCCACTGCCTTACAACTATAACATGTTATGTCTTCGGTTAGTAACACCCCTTTCTAAAAAAACTATTTTTATGTAAAATTCTGCGTAAAGATTGTTACCAAAGAGTCAATATGTTAATATTTGCGTTACTGCACAAATAAACGAATGCGCGGTCTTCAAGTTTTCGGAGGGCAGCTAGGAGTGCCTTGCTGTTCGCCTTTGTGTTTTGTCTTCTCGCTTTCATCATGTAAGCATCCTGATCTCTATGATTCGTAAAATATTAAGCTAAATCTCAATGAAATTGTGTTCGAATACTTTCTTGCCATAACAGTTCGCATATTTCTGCTAACTACCATAGTACAACCGATTTCAAAAAATGGTTCAAATGGCTCTGAGCACTATGGGACGCAACATCTTAGGTCATAAGTCCCCTAGAACTTAGAACTACTTAAACCTAACTAACCTAAGGACATCACACACACCCATGCCCGAGGCAGGATTCGAACCTGCGACCGTAGCAGTCCGGACTGCAGCGCCAGAACCGACAACCGATTTCACTTTTCAGCCTTTGTGAGAGAAACGCAGCAGACGCGGCACGGATCCGCCATTGGAGTGACTTCATAACAAATTTTCAATGTCTGTTTTTCGCTAATTGAACGACCTGAATCTGCAGTCATTTGGAGAAGAAGCCCGAGAGTTTTAACTCATTACATAACATAGAGCGATTGCCAGGTAGCGATATGCAATTTTATATTACAAAATTCTATGATCCACGTCTTTAACTGGCTGCTCCCAACACAAGTCTATGACAATTACATCGTGCATTCAATAGCAGCTTCGGCGATTTTTTAGTGAGCGCAGATTTTAATGCCCTGAAGATGACCCATAAATGAACAACAACTCGATCTGACGACTTTTAGTGAAATATGAGGTAGTGAAACAATTTCCATAGCGTAACGGAACCATAAAGGGGCTTTTAAAATAAGTTAAATCAAGATAAATTGCAACCAAGATTTCAATTGTCCCAACACGACCTATCAGTTTTAGCGTATCGCTCCTTATAGGAGAGGTACGTGCAATGCAGATGTAACCGCGTTCTTCTAATACCTAACGAATGTAAAATAACTCTCTAAGAATTCTTCGCTACAGCTCGTGTCATTCAACAAGTTTTCTTGGAAGGACATGCGGCCGAATGAAATGATTATCTAGAACCACCCACCATGTATTCATCGAGATACAACGGCGTGGTTATTTTTGCTCGTCCTACAGAAATTGTCCACTCACCTTACGATGTTTCTTCTTCTCCAGTCCGGTTCAGACGCCTTCCTGCAAAAACGAATAATGTTCCTTTCCTGGAAAAGCTGTAGTAGAACCAGTAGCATTACACGAGTCCAGCGGGTGCAACAAATGTTTTTCAGTATCAGATTAGCTGAGCGATTAATTGAAAGGTAGTTTGCGAGTGAAAACTTCAGGATATATGCAAAACACCGCCAAGCCCGCGCTAATCAGAAGTTACAATTTTGTCATTCACACGCAATCTTACTCACTCGCAATACCCAGCTTATGGTAATCAAACAAACCCGTTACTGATAGGATTAATGAATGGATTGTCTCTGACAGAATGCTTGCTCACATATTACACAGTTTGACCACTACGAATGTTCAGATTCAGGCCACGCCTTGTATAACACGCCACGAGGATTTTTAGTACGCAAAAGTCATAGTTTGCATATTAAAATCGTAATTTCATGTCTTCGTCTTTTTCACAAGTTCGCGTCCACCTTGCAGCACTTCACCGTCAACTTTAACCATTATTCCATAAAATTTTTACATGTATTCAGAGCTCCTTATGTCCACATCCGGACGTTATCACGGCTGAGATACGAATTCCCTTAGGCTTCATAAAGCAATACTCTTAGTCCTTAAAATACGTGCGAACGCACTATCCTCTAATCGGCTGATGCAAAGGATGACAATTATTGAATAATATGAAATAAAATTGTCATAACTTATGAACGGTTTTGAAAGGTCTCTGTTGGATTCCTTTCATGTTAATTTCTTAAATATGTTGTCATTTACGGCACAAATTCCTCTTATAAATTTACTGTGGCGTTTCTGACTATCTGGGAGGAGACTGAGTAGTGGAACGTGTTACTTTTACACATAAACAAGAATGATCTGTCACACTACTACACTTTAAAACACAGTTTATATGTAATTCATGTCACACAGTCTCATACGGAACCTACATCCGCTTTATTTTATATACTGTATATGATAAGATACTGTCATCCCCCTTCCCTTCTGTGTGAGAGGATGAATGAGCAAATGTATTTCTAGTTGCATGCTTGAGGGTAGCAGACAAGCCTGTCTGCTAGAGAACAGTAGGACCAACATCGGAACAGGTAGCTACGCTTTCTAAAAGCAAAGAGGTTTCTATCCTTAGTATGGTCCAGTCCGTCCCTTGTCATGTTGGTATAGGAAGCTGCCCCTCTGGCCACTTCCGATTGTATTTGTGAGCCACCCTCAGGAAGGGACCAGGTCAGTCTGTCTGTGGCGAGCGTCTGAAGTGGTAAGATCTGCAGCTAAGCGCGTGTCTGCTAAGTCCTTAGGACAATGGATTTCTTAAGTTCAGCCTAACTGAAAATTTAATCACCTTTATTTCAGGTTTAGCTCTAAAATATCTAATGTTATCTTAAATTGCAACGCAGTGTATTTCGAGTGTGAAGTTCAGAATATCTTCCAGTAGTTACTTTCTCACTACTTTGTGAGTAAAGTGGAACCACGTGTTGATCAGTAACGCTAAGATCATCAATCTTAAATGCGAATGTGCGTGAGATTATAACGTCTCGTCTTGACAATATTTTTCAATATAGCAACTTTTCTGTATGTTCAACCCACGTGGGGTGTACTTTGTGAGACCAGTACCACGTGCTTATACAATTGTTTGACCCATCAGGTTAATAGTAAGACGTTAGTAACCAGTTCGAGGTTTTTCTTTTGTAAATTGCTTTTCGATCTAATTTATTTTAAATATCAAAATTATTGTGGAGTTACACTCTTTGTGTAAACCAAGTTGACCACGTGAAGCATGTCGTGTAATCATCAAAGTAGCCCTCAGCTATTCTTTTTGGGAAGATTTCACAGAGAGTTAGTATGTATTTAGTATACCAGTGTGTGATAATTACATGACGGACAGGATTGCGCTATGAACGTAACTTCTTTGGGTGAAAATTGAATCGCTTGGTTGTGGTTAATTTCCTCTTGCATATGTTTCAACGTTCTTCGTGTATTATTTTATGAATGCAGTGTTGTATGTAGTCTCCCAATCTTGGCTCCCTATTTGATGTGTTCCGTAAGATTACAAACTCACATTTACACAATCCTAAATAAGGCACCAGCTTAGTTATGACTCAAGTTTAATGTGCTGAAATTTCAATGATCAATGTTAAAATAAATTTCCAAATATAAACTTATTTATTTCTTTTTATTTAAATTCTCTTTTATATATATATATATATATATATATATATATATATATATATATATATATATCACTGGTTGTCGTATGACTATTAAAAGATTATAATTAATGTTAGTCTGGTTGGGAATTTGGTAAGCTAGACTGGATACCTGGTGAAACAGTTGCTCAGTAATGCAAGGTTAACTTCCCCAGACAGCTCACAGCTTTTAACCCGCTTTTATTGTCTATCAGCACCGCTTTCATAGCAAATTAAAGCTACAACGTTACAGTTTGCGTTAGGAAGGTCAGACTAAACTGTTGGCCTCGGAGCATGATGGGAATTAGTATGCAGTCTATGGTTTGGTTTAGCGACGAAGCCCGCCTTCATGTGGATGGTTTCGTCAATAAGCAAAATTGGCGCATCTGGGGGACCGAGAATCCGCATTTTGCGATCGAGAAGTCTCTCCACCATCAACGGGTGACTGTGTGGTGTGCAGTGTCCAGTCACGGAATAATCGGTGCGATATTCCTTGACGGCACGGTGACTACCGAACAGTCCATGAAGGTTTTGGAAGATGATTTCTTCCCCATTATCCAAAGTGACCCTGATTTCGACAACATATGGTTCATGCAAGACGGAGCTCGACCCCATCGAAGCAGAAGAGGGTTTGATGTTTTGGAAGAGCCCTTTGGAGACCGCATTCTGGCTCTGGGGTACCCAGAGGCCACTGGCATGAGAATCGATTGGCCGTCATATTCTCCAGCTTTGGACAAATGCGACTCCTTTTTGTGGGGCTATATTAAAGACAAGGTGTACACCAATAATCCCAAAACCACTGCTGAGCTGAAAATAGCCATTCAGCAGGTCATCGGCAGCATCGATGTTCCGACACTTCGGCGGGTCACGCAAAGTTTCGCTATTCGTCTGCGCCACATCATCGTCAGTGAGGGCAGGCATATGGAACGTGTCATAACCTAAATCCGAATATCTGTAGTGACGTTTACATGTTGAATAAAGTGTGTGGACGCGGTAGTTTATAAATAATTTACATTTTTTGCATGTAGCTCAATAACTGTCACCCTGCATATTGTAACCAATCCAATATTAGTATTAAATCGCGCTATCCCACGTGTTTTACTTTTGACCAGTCACATCTTAATAGTTTTTCTAAACAGTTTAACAAAAGAACAAATTTATGAAGTCCACAAATATCAAAATAACTCTCTCTTTAAATAACAAAATTATCGTAAAATGTATCTTGTTTTCTCACTCCCATAAACGTCCGCCTGCTTAGCTGGGTGGTGACGTGCTTACCTCCCGTGCAGCGGGCCCGGGTTCGATTCCCGGCCGGGTTGGAGATTTTCTTCGCTCGTGGAGTGGGTGTTGTGTTGTCCTCATCATCATTTCATCCTCATCACCGGCGCGCAAATCGCCCAATGTGGCGTCGACTGAAGTAAGACTTGCACTCGGCGGCCGAAGTTCCCCGGGTGGAGCCTCCCGGCCAACGATGCCATACGCTCATTTCATTTCCACTCCCATAAACTGACTAATTGCGCTTTACAGTAACACCGTTCTCACGCTTACGTATACTCAGTTAATAGACACAACAATATTCATTTATTTAATACTTCACATTCACACCGTCATACACACTAATAATTAAACAAATTAAATCATTAAAAGTCGCAATAACTGCAATAAATACAGTTTTGTTTCCCAAATATACAGTTTTAATTATTTGACACTTTTATAATCAGTAAGATGTTGACACCTTTCGGCCACAACTGAAATACTTGGAGCTAGCTGTTGGATCAGATGGCATCTGTCAAGGGACGACAATGACTCTTCGTATCTGTCTCCGCGTTTCTGGTTATTACTTGTGGCTGTAGCCAGGACTGAACCAAATTAGACAGGGACTTAATTGGAAAGTTCACATTTCCGAAACATTGGTACCAACTAGAACAACATTTCATACTGTCAGTGGTGGCCCACACATTCTCAATCAGACGAAAGAGACAAAAAAATATTGTTCAACAGTTTAATAACAATTTGGTCAATCTTTGGAACGCAGCATAGATTCTGCATGGCATTCACAAATATTTAGTAGGTTTCCGGCACCAAATATCTCCGTACATGTCATATAATTTCCGTAAATTACGGGCCGGTGAATTGTGGGCGTGAATTTGGGGTCTGACAGCGTCCCAGATGTCTTCCATTGCCAGGACCTCGTCTCCTACCTTCCAAACTTCACAGAAGCTCTCCTGCAAATTTGGTTCAAATGGTTCAAATGGCTCTGAGCACTATGGGACTCAACTGCTGTGGTCATAAGTTCCCTAGAACTTAGAACTACTTAAACCTAACTAACCTAAGGACAGCACACGACACCCAGCCATCACGAGGCAGAGAAAATCCCTGACCCCGCCGGGAATCGAACCCGGGAACCCTGGCGTGGGAAGCGAGAACGCTACCGCACGACCACGAGATGCGGGCGCGAATTTGGTGTCCAAGACATTTTCACTCTCACGTTCCTTACACCACTGTAGGAACGAATCTGTCCTTGTGAGTGTAGGCTTTCTCGACGAATTTCATATATGAAGTCTTCACGGTTTGTCAGCCGAGTAGCGTCGTCGTCTCGTAGCAACGTTTCGATGGAATGCGTCTTCATCGTCCTCTGGCGAAGTGTCGGGATATCATCGTTCGCGGGCTGATATCTCTGCTGGACCGCTCTATCTCAGTGCCAACAGCTGCCACCACCCTGCGCAACGCAATTCTGTACTCGACACCTTAGTGCACAGGGCCAGGTTCATCTGCGATAAGGCAAGTTTGCCAGGAGAATTGCAACAACTCAAGGACACCTTCAAGAAAAATGGATACAGTGAGACACAAATAAGGAGAGCTCTGAAGACCGACCACAAGAAGAGAGAAGAGAGACCGGATGAAGACGAAGCAATGGGCTGTGCGTTCTTGCCATACGCGGGTCCTCCAACGGCCAAGATCGCGAGAATTCCCAAGAAACATAGTGAAGGCCGTTTTCCGCGCAGCGGGAAAAATCAAAGACCTTCTCGGTTCAACTAAGGATCCACTAGGTCTGACGGCACCAGGTGTGTACAAGATCGGTTGCGAAGGTGGGGTGCAATATATAGGACAGACGCAGCGTTGCATCTCACAGCTCCGCAGTGAACCCAACAGGCATGTACGCTTGGGTCAGACCAACAAATCTGCTGTGGCAGAACGTAGTATTGACGAGAAGCACACCTTCGATTTCGAGCACACAAAGAAAATATGCAGTACAAACGATTTTGGGACTCAGTAATCAAAGAGTCCATCGAAATACGGTTACACGACAACCTAATCAACCGCGACAGCCGCTACCATCTCAGCACAGCCTGGGAGCCTGCAATCAGGAAAATCAGAGAAGAGCGTTCCGTTCCACCAAGGGCCACGGACGGAGCAGACAGAGACGGAAGCCGGGACACGAACCCCGCACAAGCGTCCCCCCCCCACTACCAGCCACTCCGGGCGCATCGGGCGATTCCGCGGGCGCTTGATTGGCCGGCGGCGGAAAGCGGAGAGCGGTCCAGCAGAGAAGAGCTATCAGCCCGCGACCGACGATATCCCGACACTTCTCCTGAAGATGATGGAGACGCATTCCATTGAAACGTTGCTACGAGACGACGACGCTACTCGGCTGACAACCCGTGAAGACTTCATATATAAGACTCTGTCCATGTGACACGGAGATTTACCCAGCTGAAAGTTGGCATCATCGTCGGGGAAGACATGAAGCATGAAGGAACGCAGGTCATTCGCAATAATGCTCTCGTAGTCTACAGCTATCGGGTCCCCTTCGACTACTACCATAGGTCCAATGGTAAACCAAGTGAATGTCCATTGCAGTATAGCACTGACTCACCTGGCTGCATATGCGGCGCAGTGCGTGTTTCTCGCAGGTGTTCATCTGTGCGACGTAGCATCCAGACACGGTCATCCGGTGTAACAATAAATGTGAGTTATTCGACCAGGGGATACATTTCCATTGATCCACGGTCCTATTTCGAGGATCCCGTGCGCACTGCAGTCGCAACTGACGTGCTGGGTCAACACGGAAACTAGTAAGCGTCTTGTGCTACGAAGCCCCATGTTCAACAATGTGAACTAAAGCGTGTGCTCCGAAACACTTGTGCTGGTGGAAACTTGAGTAGGGTGCAAACTTCAAAATACCTAGGTGTCCATACTGATGAGAATTTAAACTGGAAAAGCACATTCTGGAACTCGTAAAACAAATTCGTTCAGCCACATTTGAACTTAGAATCATTGCAGTCTTGGGGAGAGACAAATAAGTAAGTTGACATGTCGTGCATATTTTCATTCATTGTGGTTACTCATCTTTGAGAAGAAAGTCTTGATTGCTCAAAACCGTACTCTAAGAATAATATGTGGTGCTCACCGATGACCATCTTGTAGATATCTGTTTGAGAAGTTAGGCATTTTGACTACAGCTCCACAGTATATTTCTTCCCTCATTAAGTTTGCTGTAAATAATCCACTACCGTTCAAACCGAACAGTGATGTACGTAACCGCTAACAGAAGAAAAAATGACATTCATTACGCCAAATTCAGTCATGGACTGTGCAGCTAGTCCCGGCGGAGGTTCGAGTCCTCCCTCTGGCATGGGTGGGTGTGTTCGTCCTTAGGACCATTTAGCTTAAGTAGCGTGTAAGCTTAGGGACTGATGACCTTAGCAGTTAAGTCCCATAAGATTTCACACACATTTTTGAACATTACGCCAAATTAAAGTTGTGTTTTGCGCAAAAGGGGGTACACAACATCGATAGCAAAATTTTTTATCGCTTTCCCAGTGACATAAAATGTGTGACAAAGAGCAACATAAAACACTTGCAAACGACCAGCATGTAGGCATATTTACAAAATAGTTTTGATGTCTTCTTGTAGAATTATTAAACAGCCAATGAGTTGCAAATTGGAAGATTTATTAAAACCTCTTTACCACGGTTTCAACGTTTGTTGGGTCAAATTGCTCTGAGCACTATGGGACTTAACTTCTGAGGTCATCAGTCCCCTAGAACTTCGAACTACTTTAACCTAACTAACCTAAGCATATCACACACATCCATGCCCGAGGCAGGATTCGGACCTGCGACCGTAGCGATCGCGCGGTTCCAGACTGTAGCGCCTAGAGCCGCTCGGCCACCCCGGCCGGCTCAAAGTTTGTAAAAAGATCTTCTTCAGAAAGTCTTGATTGCTCAAAACCATGCTGTAAGAATAATAATATGTGGCGTTCCCCCATGGTCATCTTCAAGACATCTATTTAAGGAGTTACGTGTACCATGTGCATGTTTTTATTTAATATGGAGGTAAAATTTTATGTTTGACTGAGGCCTTTCGGCTATATTTTAACGTACTTCCGCCATAACTTGTAATCCAGTAAGCGTGAATAAGTTTCTTTTTTCTTTATTGGATTTCGATTCCCCCCAGAGAGGGGGGAGGGGGCTGACAGCAGTACAATACGCCGCTCTGCAGCTTACAGAATAGTTAAAAAACAGAATTAGGAGATAGCAGAACAATGAAAGGAGGCGATAAAACGGTGACTGTTAATAACGTGGCGAAAAAGATGCGAAGAAAAGATAAAAACACACGGTTGGTGATGCTGAGTAAAACACATAGTAAAAATACGGTGACAGTCTGGTTGTTGTTCGCACAAGATAAAAAACACGCTAGCGACAGTATGGTGGCTGTTCACAACACATTTGAAACAGCACTATAGAGGCGACACGGTGGCTGATGGAGGGGGGAGGGGAGTGGGAGAAGACCCGGACCGATGAGGGGGAAAAAAGTAGGGGAGGAGTAAGTTTTTCTATTGGTAAGCATATTTTATATTCTAATCTGGTTATGAATACAAAAACTTATTTAAACTTACTGGAGCACATGTTGTGGCGGAGGTACTTTTTAAATTTACCCGAAACGCGTCCATCCAATATAAAATTTCACCTTCATATTACATTAAAACATGCACGACATGGTTGTTGTCATATGGTACTTCCTCACCGATGTACAGCCAGTGCACTAGCGTCAGGTACACAACGCTTGCGCTAAAGAAAGCTTCTGTCAAGACAGGGCACTAGTAGTACGTGCTTCCACGGTCGTGAATGAAACTTCATCATGCTAAACTTGCTTCAAAGGTTAAAGTGAAAATTATTACATTAAAAACCAGATCATATTTACCTGCGTATACAGGGTGTTACAAAAAGGTACGGCCAAACTTTCAGGAAACATTCCTCACACACAATTAAAGAAAAGATGTTATGTGGACATGTGTCCGGAAACGCTTAATTTCCTTGTTAGTGCTCATTTTATTTTCGACAGTATGTACTGTACTTCCTCGATTCATCCCCAGTTGGCCCAATTGAAGGAAGGTAATGTTGACTTCGGTGCTTGTGTTGACATGCGACTCATTGCTCTACAGCACTAGCAACAAGCACATCAGTACGTAGCATCAACAGGTTAGTGTTCATCACGAACGTGGTTTGCAGTCGGTGCAATGTTTACAAATGCGGAGTTGGCAGATGCCCATTTGATGTATGGATTAGCACGGGGCAATAGCCGTGACGCGGTACGTTTGTATCGAGACAGATTTCCAGAACGAAGGTGTCCCGACAGGAAGACGTTCGAAACAATTGATCGGCGTCTTAGGGAGCAGAGAGCATTCCAGCCTATGACTCGCGACTGGGGAAGACCTAGAACGACGAGGACACCTGCAATGGACGAGGCAATTCTTCGTGCAGTTAACGATAACCCTAACGTCAGCGTCAGAGAAGTTGCTGCTGTACAAGGTAACGTTGACCACGTCACTGTATGGAGAGTGCTACGGGAGAACCAGTTGTTTCCGTACCATGTACAGCGTGTGCAGGCACTATCAGCAGCTGATTGGCCTCCACGGGTACACTTCTGCGAATGGTGCATCCAACAATGTGTCAATCCTCATTTCAGTGCAAATGTTCTCTTTACGGATGAGGCTTCATTCCAACGTGATCAAATTGTAAATTTTCACAATCAACATGTGTGGGCTGACGAGAATCAGCACGCAATTGTGCAATCACGTCATCAACACAGATTTTCTGTGATCGTTTGGGCAGGCATTCTTGGTGATGTCTTGATTGGGCCCCATGTTCTTCCACCTACGCTCAATGGAGCACGTTATCATGATTTCATACGGGATACTCTACCTGTGCTACTAGAACATGTGCCTTTACAAGTACGACACAACATGTGGTTCATGCACGATGGGTCTCCTGCACATTTCAATCGAAGTGTTCGTACGCTTCTCAACAACAGATTCGGTGACCGATGGATTGGTAGAGGCGAACCAATTCCATGGCCTCCACGCTCTCCTCACCTCAACCCTCTTGACTTTCATTTATTGGGGCATTTGAAAGCTCTTATCTACGCAACCCCGGTACCAAATGTAGAGACTCTTCGTGCTCGTATTGTGGACGGCTGTGGTACAATACGCCATTCTCCAGGGCTGCATCAGCGCATCAGGGATTCCATGCGATGGAGGGTGGATGCATGTATCCTCGCTAACGGAGGACACTTTGAACATTTCCTGTAGCAAAGTGTTTGAAGTCACGCTGGTACGTTCTGTTGCTGTGTGTTTCCATTCCATGATTAATGTGATTTGAAGAGAAGTAATAAAATGAGCTCTAACATGGAAAGTAAGCGTTTCCGGACACATGTCCAAATAACATATTTTCTTTCTTTGTGTGTGAGGAATGTTTCCTGAAAGTTTGGCCGTACCTTTTTGTAACACCCTGTACATTTAAAATTAATACAATCGTGACAAATAATAAGTTACACATAAAAAAGTCATTGCGGTAAAAAACAAATTACGTAAAACTGAATAGTGCAAATAGAAACAATCGCAAAAGGAACGAAGGTGAGGGAGGAGCGGTGGGGGTGTAAGGGGAGAGAAATGAGGGGAAAGGGAGGGAAGGAAAGGAGGGAAAAGATGGTAAAACGTAAATAACTCTCAAATACAACAGATCAGAAAAACTGGACATCAAACCTCTAGAAATATATTACATCATGTTGTGTTGGCAGAAGAGCCAACACCGTGTTACGAATGGAGGCCGAAATGGCACGCGTTTTAGCTCACGCAGGCTGGTATGAGGAGGGAAGGACTATACTGACGTGAGGTCTGGAACATGACAAGGAATTAGAATTCAGAAAGCGGACGGAATTAGTTTCATACTTAACTTTAATCCATTAATGATGAACGTCGCTCTTAACGGTACATGATTCACAATATTGTCTGTTCAGAATTCATTCTAATTACTGAATATGGCGCCTTGCTAGGTCGCAGCAAATGACGTAGCTGAAGGCTATGCTAAACTATCGTCTCAGCAAATGAGAGCATAAGTAGACAGTGAACCATCGCTAGCAAAGTCGGCTGTATAACTGGGGCGAGTGCTAGGGAGTCTCTCTAGACTAGACCTGCCGTGTGGCGGCGCTCGGTCTGCAATCACTGATAGTGGCGACACGCGGGTCCGACCTATACTAACGGACCGCGGCCGATTTATAGGCTACCACCTAGCAAGTGTGGTGTCTGGCGGTGACACCACACATCATAACAAAGACATTATGATATGTCAGAAATTGCCGCCTATCCTGCTTTACAGAGCATTCTGTGATGCGGCGTGGACGTCCAACGTACTGCCCCCTCTACTGGTTTGACCTCCGTACAACCACTTACCGTAGCTGCTCACCACACCAGCACGCAAACAAGCCCAGCTTCGCCGTTTCCGAGATCCTCTTTCCCTGGGGCCGAGCCATAATAAAGTGCCCCTTGTCGAAGTCGTTAATGTTATGGTATTTACCCATTTGCGGCCCGTATCGTAGCACCGCTTAAACACTTTTGTTACGGAACCAAGAGTCCGCAGAGCCACCATGTGCCACACAGTATCGCGTTGGGAAATGGTCATAATGTTTCGGCTGTTCGGTGTGTCTCGCAGAAGGTTCGTTTGCGCATCCTTGTTCACTGAACGTTTTTACTTCTAGTCCATTATCCTTTCACCCATATCAGTCCTCGCAGTTAATTTTGAAAAACACTGTATAATTAAAAGCGTCTAGTTACTGTGCGTAGTCGTTAATCGTTTTAATGCTCCAGTACTCCAAATTGTCGTTTTGACGCTAAAGCGCATCAACACTAAAAAAGTTGCAGTATCATTATTTACATTTTAATCGCGTTCCATGCGAGTAAATCAGCAGCAACAGCGACATCTGTAATCCAGTAAACACTCGTAAGTACTGGAGTTTTAGATCGCTGACGGGCGAAACTTGAATGTCCTTCCCGGAAGACGCCGGTCGTAAAGGAACTTTTCGTCGCTCCGGCACGTAACGACTGTAGCACGCGAGCTGGTATTAGGATGACGAGGGGTTAATGTAGCGTAAGTAATAGGGGAGGGGGGCAAGGTGGCGCCTCGCCGTCCAAACGACAGCCACTTACCCCCACCACACCCTCCCCCGCGGCGGCGCCTCCTGGTCCATCTGCCCGTTCCAGGATCCGAGAAAGATTTACGTCGCAGTGCTGTATTCACTGCTCGTCCCGTTGCTGGTGCCCCGACGTGACATTCTAATTATGGAATGTGCCGTTTGTGCCACTTCGCTATCATCATTTTATTTTAGCACTGAGTCGCATCAGTTGAAACAGGTACGATCCTCAAGGCGAGATCTAGGTAGACAAATAACGTGCTCCAGCACGATATATGGTCAGGCACAAGAGCCAGGGCCATGTGAATAAGTCTGTCGGTTCAAGACAGACGTTAGGTGACACAACTTAGTATTAAAAAAAATTTAAAAAATAAAAAGAGAGAGAGAAGGGAAGTAAAGAGTAAAGGTTGCAAAGTATGTATGTAGAACTGTAAACGGATCCTAGCCAAGGCTCGACACACGTTATGTACCAAGAATAATGGGGATGTAACCCTTGTGCGCAATTTCTGGTTAAGCCACTTCACAAGGACAATCATAAATTTAAAAATTACAGGGTCGCCACCAGCCCAAGCCCTTCCTAACAATTAAGAAGAGACCGAACTGGAAATTATCAGTTTAATTAAATTTAGATTTTAATTATAAGAATGCAATTTTTTTAAAGAAACTAACAAGATGAACAGCATTGTATGTCGCATATCAAAAAAAAAAATCAGGGAATAGAAAATTAATTTGTAAACTGGCATCAATGAGAAAGATAAAGGACGCAGAGTTTATCTTTTACGTAGCACATTTATTTCATTACTGAATTTGATGCGCATCCTATGAATACACATGACTGGTGCCTGAATAAAAAAGTTCAACTAAATAATTCGCAAAAAATGTAGAATCGCTCAATTAAAAGGGAAAAACACACAAAAGGGAAGTGGTACACTATAATTCAATCATTCCATCTACATACCCACGACTGTCCGAAAAGAACAAAGCAACTTCCACACTTTTAATTTCAACCACCATCATCGCCGATTTTTAACAAAATAATGATGCCACATTCTGAAAACAGATAACTACTAGAGTTAAGATAACTGTTATATCCTAGCCAGTAATGCCAACCGAGCCCGCTGCCAAAAGGTTGGCAGCATCAAAGTCCGGACGCCGTCCGCATAAGCAGCGCCAGCGATACAGGAAATCGCCGCAAGTCTGCGCGCGCCACCGCTGGCTTCTGGCTTCTTAAGCGCTGGAGTCGCGAGCGCTAGGACAGTTCTGTATTCGCCGCTCAGTTGTATACTCGCCACCGATTTGTGTACTTGCTAGTCAGTTGTGTGTTCATCGCAGCAGAGTTGTTTGTCGTCAGCCGACGCTGACCTAGCCGCTCCGACTCGAACTAGACAGATTTCTGTAGACACGGAGTTCACTACTGTGTTTCTGTATCTTCGTTAATAAAGATAAGTACCGACTTTTATTTAATCAGAGTGTTTGGGGTTTCATCTTTCTGTTCACTGTTCCAGCGGACCGGTCGGCCCGCTATTAAAGGTGTGGCGGTGACTTCGTAAGCCGTTTCTACAGCGAAGTGTTTGTCGCTACGAACGCCGCCACAAAATAACTAACTAGAGTTATTGCAATTTTGTCATATGATGACATGATGAACCGTGGCTGTTGTTTGAAGACAAATGTTGATGGTGTTAGGACAGCAACCAGCCACAAATTTACTTTCAGTTCCTTCATTCAAAGGGTACCAATACCGGTTTCGAACCGTTGTGATTCATCCTCAGACTGTTTACACTCTTTCTTTATGACATGTCGTGCGTTTTTTACAGATTAATTGTCCTAAAATATAAATAATACATAATTATAAACACGCCACACACAGATGGTTGCGTTACAGATTTTCGTTGCATGTGACTTACGTGAAACGTCGGTTTGGAGTGTTTGTTTTCATAACATTCGTCCAACAGAGTTAGGCTGAAGTACTTAAATATGCCATGAATTTAACATAGGGAATTTCTAATTCGACCTACTTCCTATCAGCAGAAACCCTCTCTAAGAGCTACGAACTGTACTCACCAACCGCTAGCTGCAGAGTGTCCTTTCTCTACCGAGCTTCGCCTAACTACGGGGGCAACGGAAGCTACCAGAGGGGTAGGCTTCCGCCACCAACCTGACAGGCAAACCAACCTCAGAGTAAAAGGGATAAACCTCTCTGTCCAGGTACTGGGATCCTAAGTTGGTCATACTGTGCTACCCTCCAAACGAGAAGCAAACATCACCTGCTCCTAGCAGACGACAACCAACTCAGCGCTCCCCACAAAGGAAACTCGAAACCACTCGTAAAAACACTCATTCAGTCACATTCACTCACACATAGGGTAGGGTGAAGGGAATGACGTAATAAATACAGGTCATGGTTTCCTACGAAACACAAAAAAATCAAACATAATATCATTTAGTAAGCCTTAGTTTGAATGCTCAGTCTGTCTGGGAGAGTTAATAAATTATTCTAGTTAATAAATTAAACCGCAATCAGGCGGTGGAAAGAATAGGATGCACAGAATCCAATGACACAAGCGTCTTATGAAACGACTCCACAGAGACGTTTCAAGGTAAATCTTAATAATTAATGCAGTGCCGGAAAAAAATTAGTGCGCTCTTTTAGAGGTTTCCAGTTCACTCAGTACTTAATGTTGCAACAGTGTATATGAAGTATATAAAATTACATTTACAGACCAATAGCACAAGCGGGTTTTAGGTACTTAGTATCGACCCATGCTGAAACACACATATCAGTGCGTGCAGCCTCTATGATCGGCAATGCTTTTGCTGACTGTGGCATCTTGTCGATCGTACAGATGGTGAATACTGTTTTGGGATACGTTATGCAACGCCTGCTCAACCTGTTCACTTAGATCTGTAAGAGCTGTTGAATGAGGAGGCGCTGGATGAGGAGGTACACATTCACTTCTCTCCCCATCCTATCCCAAACGTGCTCGATTGGAGACAAGTCCAGAGATCGTGCTGGCTAGGGAAGTTGCTGCACGTCTTTCAGAGCACTTTGAATTTCACGGGCAGTGTGTGGGCGAGCATTATCCTGTTGGAACAATATATCAAATTCCTGTTGGAAGAACGGCAAAAGGACGGGACTAACAACATTTTGTACGTACTGAGTGCTGGTTAGCGTCCCCTCCAGAAACGCCAAAAGTGAACGAGAGTTGTTCCTTATCGCACCCTAGACCATAAGGCATGGGATGGGGTCAAAGTGTCTTGGAGGAATGCACTCTACTAGAGATCGCTCTCCGTGTCTACGTCATACGCGCAAACGAGCATCACTTGCGCGGAAGCAGAATGTGCTTTCATCGCTGAAGATCACGGCGCCTCATTTCAAGTGATTTTCTGGCGGTATCTGTCTAGCCGGGCACATCGATACTATAGCATGAATGGAAGACATCTACATCTATATGGATGCTCTGAAAATGACATTTAAGTGTCTGGCAGAGAGTTCATCGAACCACCTTCACAATTCTCTATTGTTCCAATCTTGTATAGCGCGCGGAAAGAACGAACACCTATATCTTTCCGTACGAGCTCTGATTTCTCTTATTTTTTCATGGTGATCGTTTCTCCCTATGTAAGTCAGTGTCAAAAAAATATTTTCGCATTCGGAGGAAAAAGTTGGTGATTGGAATTTCGCGAGAAGATTCCGCCGCAACGAAAACCGCCTTTCTTTTAATGATGTCCAGCCCAAATCCTGTATTATTTCTGTGACACTCTCTCCCATATTTCGCGATAATACAAAACGTACTGCGTTTCTGTGAACCTTTTCGATGTACTCCCTCAATCCTATCTGGTAAGGATCCCACACCGCGCAGCAGTATTCTAAAAGAGGACGGACAAGCGTAATGTAGCCAGTCTTCTTAGTAGATCTGTTACATTTTCTAAGTGTCCTGCAAATAAAGCCGGCAAGAGTGACCGAGCGGTTCAAGGCGCTACAGTCTGGAACCGCGCGACCGCTACGGTCGCAGGTTCGAATCCTGCCTCGGACCTGAGTGTGTGTGATTTCCTTAGGTTAGTTAGGTTTAAGTAGTTCTAAGTTCTAGGGGACTGATGACCTCAGAAGTTAAGTCCCATAGTGCTCAGAGCCATTTGAACCATTTTGCCAATAAAACGCAGTCTTTGGTTACCCTTCCCCGCAACATTTTCTACGTGTCCCTTACAATTTAAGTTGTTCGTAATTGTAATTCCTACGTATTAACCCGAAATCTAACGGATTCCATTTAGCATTCATGTGGATGACTTCACACTTTTTGTTATTTAGGGTCAATTGCCAATTTTCACACCCTACTGATATCTTTTTTAAATCGTTTTGCAATTTGTTTTGATCTTATGATGACTTTATTAGTCGACAAACGACAGCGTCATCTGCAAACAACCGAAGACGGATGCTCAGATTGTCTCCCAAATCGTTTATATTCAGCAGATAAGGAACAGCAAAGGGCCTATAACTCTACCTTGGGGAACGCCAGAAATCAATTCTGTTTTACTCAATGACTTTCCGTCAGTCACGAATCCAGTCACATAACTGAGACGATATTCCATACGCACGCAATTTCACTATAAGCGACTTGTATGGTACAGCGTCAAAAGCCTTCCGGAAATCCACAAATACGGAATCAATCTGAAATGCCTTGTCAATAGCACTCAACACTTCATGCCAGTAAAGAGCTAGTTGTGTTTCACAAGAACGATGTTATCTAAATCCATGTTGACTGTGTGTCAATAGACCGTTTTCTTCGAGGTAAATGTTCAAACACAATATATGTTCCAAAATCCTGCTGCATAGCGACGTTAATGATATGGGCCTGTAATTTAGTGGATTGCCCTTACTACCTTTCTTGAATATTGGTGTGACCTGCGCAACTTTCCAGTCTTTGGGTACGGATCTTTCGGCGAGCGAACGGTCGTATATGATTGTTAAGTACGGAGCTAATGCATCAGCATACTCCGAAAAGAACCTAATTGGTATACAGTCTGGACCAGAAGACTTGCTTGTATTAAGTGATTTAAGTTGCTTCGCTACTCCGAGGACAATTACTTCTACGTTACTCATATTGGCAGCTGTTCTTGATTCGAATTCTTGACTATTTACTTCGTCTTCTTATGTGAAGGAGTTCCGGAAGGCTGTGTTTAGTAATTTTGATTTGGCACCACAGTCTTCGATAGTATCTCCATTGCTATCGCGCAGAGAAGCCATCTACTGTATATTGCCGCTAGAATAATTTACATATGCCCAGAATCTCTCTGGATTTTCTGCCAGGTTTCGAGACAAAGTTTCGTTGCGGAAGCAATTATAAGCATCTCGCATTGAAGTCAGCGCTAAATTTCGAGCTTCTGTAAAATATCGCCAATCTTTTGCGTCTGTTTAAATTTGGTATGTTTGTTTCGGTGTTTCTGCAACAGTGTTCTGACCAGTTTTGTGTATCAAGGAGGATCAGCTCCATCGTTTGTTAATTTATTTGGTATAAATGTCCCAATTGCTGCCGATACTATTTCTCTGAATTCAAGCCACATCTGGTCTACACTTTGAAACGAGTGGAGACTGTCTCTCAGGAAGGCGTCAAGCGAATTTTTATCTCCTTTTTTTAATAGATATAGTTTTCGTTTATTTTTAGAGGATTTTGGGGTTACAGTATTCAATCTTGCTACGACAATCCTGTGTTCACTAATCCCTGTACCCGTTTTGATGCTCATTATTAACTCAGGATTATTGGTTGCTAAGAGGTCAAGTGTGTTTTCACAACCGTTTGCTATTCGCCTGGCCTCATGAGCTAACTGCTTGAAATAATTTTCAGAGAATGCGTTTAGCACAATTTCGGATGATGTTTTATGCATAGCTCCGGAATTAAGAATGTATTTTCGCCAACATATCGAGGGTAAATGAAAGCACCACCAACTATAATCGCATGAGTCGGGTATGTGTTTGAAATAAAACTCAAGTTTTCTTTGAACCTTTCAGCAATTGTATCATCTGAATGGGAGGTCGGTAAAAGGATCCAATTATTATTTTATCCCAGTTGACAGCAGTGAACTCTGCCCATACTAACTCATAGGAATTATTTTAATTTCGCGTCAAGATAAACTACTTCTAAAAGCACAAACACGTCACCGTCAACCGTGTTTAGCCTATCCTTTCGGAACAACATTAGGTTCTTCGCAAAAATTTCGGCTGAGCTTGACTCCGGCTTTAGCCAGCTATCAGTGCCTATAAAGATTTTAGCATCAGTGCTTTCTACTACCGCTTGGAGCTCTGGTACTTTCCCAACACAGCTACGACAATTTACAACTGATATACCGATGGTTCCTGTATCTACGTTCTTCCTGTGTTCGGCCTGCACCCTTTGTGACTGAAGCTCTTTTTATGTTTTCCCGAGACCCTCTAACCTAAAAACCCGCCCAGTCCACCCATACAGCCCCTGCTACCCGCGTAGCCGCATCCTGCGTATAGTGGACTCCTGACCTACTCAGCGAAACCCAAAACCCAATCACCATTTGGCGCAAGTCGAGGAATCTGCATTCTACACGGTCGCAAAACCTCCTGAGCCTCTGATTCAGACCCTCCGCTCGGATCTGTACCAGAGATCAGCAATCGCTCCTGTCGACTATGCTGCAAATGGTGAGCTCTGTTTTTATCTCGCAAGGAAGGCTGGCAGCCTTTACCTCTTCTGTTAGGCGCTCGAAACCAGAGAGAATCTCTTCCGATCAAAAGCGACACACATCGCTGGTAGCGACGTGAGCCATCAGCTGTAGTTGGCTGCACCATGTGCTCTTCATGGAATGCGGAAGAACCCGTTCCACGTCTGGAATGACTCCATGCGGTATGCTCACGGAGTACACATTGGCTTTCTTCCCCTCCTTGGCAACCATGTCCCTCAGGTGCCTCATACCACGCTACTGGAGCTCCCAAATACCAATAACCCCACTCTCTGTGATTGCCCAGATATTGCAGGCTGAGAGATTTTCCTCTGAAACAGGACAAGCGACTGCATCTGGTTGAGGGACAGTGTCAGCCACAGACAGCACCTGGAACCTGTTTGTCAGACTAAGAAGTCCTTCCCCGTCTGCCATGCCCCAAGGTGACCTCACACTCGAGCACAAGTTAGGGGTCAATCACATTGCGAGCAGTGACTGGGCTGGTCAACGCCGGCCGGGGTGGCCGAATGGTTCTAGGCGCTACAGTCTAGAACCGCGCGACCGCTGCGGTCGCAGGTTCGAATCCTGCCTCGGGCATGGATGTGCGTGATGTCCTTAGGTTAGTTAGGTTTAATTAGTTCTAAGTTCTTGGGGACTGATGACTTTAGAAGTTAAATCCCATAGTGCTCAGAGCCATTTGAACTTGTTTTTTTTTTTTGGGGGGGGGGGGGGGGCTGGTCAACAGTGAGGACCAATCAGAGGACTCCGACGTGCTGGAGGTTCGTTGGACCTCCACAGCTGGCCAATAACAGTGGTGCCCATCCACTACAGCCTCAAGCTGTGTAACCGATGTCATCACAGCCTCGAGCTGAGAGCAAAATGTCACCAACTCGGCTCGCTTCCGCACACAACATTCACAGTCCCCATCCTTACTAAAGACCGACGAAAACTAAACTACCCATATGGTTCAAATGGCTCTGAGTACTATGGGACTTAACATCTGAAGTCATCAGTCCCCTAGAACTTAGAATTACTTAAACCTAACTAACCTAAGGACATCACACACGTCCATGCCCGAGGCAGGATTCGAACCTGCGACCGTAGCGGTCGAGCGGTTCCAGACTGAAGCGCCTAGAACCACTCGGTCACATCGGCCGGCTAAACTACCCAGATAAACGGACTATCAGCACGTGCTGCGGAACTCTGCTGTAAAAGCTGACGAAAACACAGGAACTGTGTCTAACAAATCAGATTAATACGCAGAGATTCAAAAACCTAACTACCGAAGCACTCAGGTGAAGCTAAATAATTCGCCCCTGATTAGAAACTTTTAATATGTCACAAAATAGGTTTACTTTCCGACCAAACGAAAACGGACTAGAGATGTTGAAAGGTGGCTACACTGAGCCACAGCGCCAAAGATCGCGCCAGAGAGTATTGTTCCGCCGCCTCCACTGGCAGTGCTTTTTGAGACGTAGCGGCAAGCAGTTCTCGCCGAGAAGTTGTGGTGGACACTGCTTGTAGCTGAAGTTGGAGTGAGATGGGGTAGTAGTGAGTGTTTGTTCCATGTTTTATGCAGCTATTTGATGGGAGAGATAGCAGATGTTATTCTAATGGAGACATTGTAATGATCAGAGTGCATTTCGTCAATATAAATTAAGGTAACAAACTACTTTTATTTTTCTCTCTCATTATTTCAGTGACCTAAATAATGCATCATTACAGGTTCAGTCAACAAAGCATCTGGCTTGTGTTCTTGTATTAGAGTGTAATTTTGGTTTTCTTGCACAATTATAGTATTTCTAATTTTCTTTTATCACGTCAGTATAATTGGTATTTAAAAATACTTGTCTTGTTGAAGAAGAACCGTGCCAGATGTGCGTTGAGTCATACTACCACATACAGAACAGCTACACTTTTGCTTTGTTGGTTTCGTAGGTTTTATAGTTGCTGGGGACTTAATTAATTAATTGTGCTAACAGAAATTTTCTTACATTCTTTGTTGTCATTCTAAGCAGTCAGATTGCGTACTAAAACTAGTCAAGGCCAGCCGTTTACGAGACTTGCGTAACCGGACAGACAGTAAAAAAAAAATTATTTGCATAATTATAAAATTTATTTAATAAAGCCCCCATGCACGTGGCGACCCTCCCAGGATCGTCCCTTGGAATTCTTCTGATTGGAAAAATAGTAGACAGTAGTATTGTTGTAGTAATTTGTAGTTTAGTAATTGTAGTTTGTATTGCATGTGTAGATTTGGTGATTGTCATTCTTCTATTGTTCGTTAATCGTGTTTGAAGGAAGCATTTCGTGTGATTGATATTGTTGGTGATAAAGTGTCATTGTGTATAAATTTCATATAGTGACGAGTTTTGTACATTTAGTAAATGATGACGCGATCAATGAAAAAGGCAAAAATGATGAATAGTGAGAATGACGAAATTGTTAACATGGCGAACTCGCCAACACAGGACAACAGTGTGATGAATAATGAAGTTGAAAACAATTTAATAAGTCGGGAGAATAGTCCGGAACCAATTCAAAACTTTTCACAACTAGAAAATTTTCAGAATTCGAGATTAACGACAGAAGATTCTGGAATAGTATCGAACACAGATAGTCTTACAGCTATGACAAAGGAAGCTGGTTTTGCGGGAAACGTTATGGGCGAAAAGAATTTCGAACCAGTTACTATGGAGCGGTTGATGAGTGCTATATTAAATATGGGATCACAGTTACGATCTGAAATTAAAACTGATATGGGAACAATGCAAACTCAGTTTAGATCTGAATTAAAAAAAAAAGGGAAACAATGGAAACACGGTTAGACTCATTGGGATCGCAGTTAGGATCTGAATTAAAAACAGAGATGGGAACTTTGGCAACACGATTAGAAACTGATATGGGAACAATGGAAACACGGTTAGACTCACGAATAGGGACATGTTTCAAAAACATGAAAGATGAATTAAAGAAAGAAATTAGAGAAGAAGTACAACCGATTTTGAATTCTCACAATAATAGATTAATTGCAGTAGAGATTAGACAAAGGGAACAGGATAGAGAACAGGAAGAAAGAGATCGCGTGATAGTGCAGAAATTTTCAGAGTTAAATTTACAACGTGCAAAGGATAAGGAAGAAATATTTGAGAGAATCGAGGAATCCGTACCAAATGACAGATTAAATAACCTAACACAACAGTATGAACAGTTAACTACTAAATGTGTTAATACCGAAACCCGAGTCGCGACACTTACGGAAGATGTAAATAAACAGAGAGAAAAAATAGGTGATTTAGCGGAAAGAGTTGAGGAGATATCAGATAAATTGACAAATCTTAGTTTACATGGGGACAAAGATTCAGATGATACAGCACCATTGCCATTTGCAGAAACCGAAGAGTACCAGAACATAAATAAGCATGTTGAAAATCAGGGAAAATTTAATGAACGCGTGAAAAGGGAATTTGAGGCATTAAAAAAGCAAGTCAAACAGATTGAAGGCGAAATCGTAGGAAAAGACGGCACAAGAAATTTACAATCACAGATACCAGAGGGGTTTGAAGAAAATAATTTGTTTCATTTACGGGATGCAACAAGAGAGCGCCAGGCGCGTGAATTTAACAATAATCGACATTGGGACTGGGACAGACGCGGTAGGTCTTTGTCGCCGCGAGGCGAAAACTTTGACTATAAACACTTTTTGACTGTTCGGAAATTTAAGATCTTCCGTAATTCTAAGAATGACATACATCCATGTGCATGGTTAGATCAATTTATGTACGCACTCCCACCAAATTGGCCACTAAGTCTCAAACTGGAATTTATGTGTGGATATTTAGAAAACGAACCGGCGACGCGGATGCGCGCACTCATTAGAGATTGTAATAGCCTAAATGATTTTTATCATGCATTTCTATCGGCATATTGGTCCGAAAACACGCAAGACAGAGTCAAACACAGTCTTATTATGCAGCGTAATTTCAAACAGTCTGAGTTCCGCACGCCAGCGGAATATTTTGAAGACATGATTCGAAAGAATCAGTTCCTTTCCAACCCTTATAGCCCGACTGAATTAATTCGCATTTGTTTAACTAAGCTGCCACAATCCATAAGACAAATTGCTTTAGCCGGAAGATGCAAAGACGACATTGAGACCTTTAAGACTTTGTTGCAAGAACTTGAGTATGACAACGATGACGGCACTTCTTGTAACTTTTTCAGTAACAGTAATTACAACAGATTTTCAGAGAAAAGGGATAGTGATCGGAACGGGCGTTATATGGGGAACTTTGAGAATGACAGACGTAACAGACAGGACAATAGATACCAGCCTTATGACAATAACAGACGTTCTAACAGAAATTACACAGACAATTATAATAACGGTAATTCCTACCGGAATGATCAATCATACGGAAACAGTAATCGGTATCACCAAGACAGAAATTATTCATACAGTAATAGAAATTCTTACTACAGAAATAACCAGGGTAGTAGATACAACAATAATTTCAGAAGTGACAGTCGAAATTACACAAGAAGTAGTTATGCAGACAGACAGGAAAACAGAAATTTTAATAACAGACACAACCAAGAATTTGTATCTAACAGACAGGAGGGACCTAATTGGCATCCTCCACGTGACAGAACTTCAGAGAGACAAGTGCAAATCGTATAAATGGATCCGCGGAATGACGCGAATACTCAAAGACGTGACGCAAACAATCGACAATGACTTGCAGCTTCGGCTTCTGGCAGCAATATAGACGGTTCAGAAAGTAATGACACTACGACTTTACACTACGTACGCCTGGAAGACATGAGAGACATTTTGTTAGACGAAAAGGAAAATAATGTAGACGAATTTTTACATCCTGTTATTGAAGTATGTGTGGATAAGAATAAGTTCACTGCAGTTTTAGAATCTGGGAGCCCATTGAATGTCATTAGTGAATCAGTTTTTCGTATATGTGAAAGAACTATTGCCTGTCCTGTGTTACCTATTTCTAAAACTACAATTCGAGGAGCGATTTCTGGAAAAAGTGTAGAAGTTAAACAACAGACCAACCTAAATTTCAATTGTCAAGGATACGAATTTTCTGCTAATTTTATTATTGTTCCATTACTCAGTACACAAATTATATTAGGTATGGAGTTTCTTAACGCACATAAGGCAATTTTGAACTTTAAAGAAGGAAGTGTGAATTTGACTGTTGCCGGAATGCCGAAATGTTTGAAATTTTTCGAGTGTTTAGCAAGATCTGAGTCAGATACAAAATGTTTAAGGTTTCTTACTTCTGATGTTTTCGTTGAGCATTATGACGACAATGTGTTTATTCATGACAATGACAATAGATACAGAGACGCGGTGGATGATATAATTAATAGCGAAGAATTAATTAATGAAAAGGTTAAGAAAGCTGAAGTGCCAGATGACGTTGCAAGAGAAGAGTTGCACCACATTTTGACTTCATATGCTACAGTATTTAGTCATCACACAGGAACTATACAAGGCTTACAATATTTATTTAAAGTAAAAGAACACACACCATTTCGAGGGAAAACGTACGCTATTCCTTTGGCTTACAGAGACAATATTCAGTACATGTTAGATCAGGGCATTATTGAGCCTGCAGTCAGTCCTTATACTAGCCCATTACACGTTGTTCTTAAAAAGGATGGGTCAATTCGTTTGGTTCTGGATTCCAGACAGATAAATAATATCATCATTCCTGAAACTGACCGCCCACAAAATTTAGATGAACTTCTTCAACATTTCCATGGAATTAAAGTTTTATCCACGATTGACATGCGCGCAAGTTTTTGGCAAATAGAACTCCACCCTGACTGTAGAAAATATACTGCCTTTTTAGCCTTTGGTAACTGTTACCAATTTCGGAAATTACCGTTTGGACTTACTGTATCTTCAGCAGCATTCATTCGTAGCTTAAATGAAATTTTACCTGTTTATCTTCGTGACAATATTACTTCATATGTTGACGATATTCTTATTGCTAAACGTTCTTGGAGTGAGCACAACAAAATTTTGGATTCATTGTTACGTATCTTTGCAAAAGTTGGCGTTACAGTAAACTTGGAAAAATCTGAATTTGGTCGTTCCCAGGTGAAATTTCTCGGTCACATTATTTCTACAGAAGGTATTCTTCCTGATCCAGAAAAATTAGACGCTATTCGTAATTATGCTGTTCCTACTACAAAACGTGATGTTCGTAGTTTCCTTGGTGTCTGTAATTTTCTTAGACGCTTTGTTAGATTGGACAATTTGGCCACACCTCGTTTATGTGAACTATCTGGAAAGAAATCTAATTGGTGTTGGGATGAGGAAGCTCAGCCAGAATTTGAACAACTCCGTGATGCTTTAGTTGCTGCTCCACTTCTTTCACACCCGGATTTATCTAAAGATTTTTGTCTGGCGACGGACTCATCATACAAAGGCCTAGGTGCACACTTATTTCAAGAGACAGAAGAAGACGGCGTTGTAGTACAGAAAACTATTGCATTTGGAAGTCGTGTTCTCTCTAAATCAGAAAAGTATTATTCGATTACGGAACTTGAGGCTTTGGCTGTTGTTTGGGCTTTCACAAAATTTCGCACATTTTTGTTTGGCAGACATACTAAGGTTTATACCGATCATCGAGCTCTGGAATTTCTTATGTCAACAAAATTAACTCACGGCAGATTGTCACGATGGGCGTTGTACCTACAGGAATTTGACTTTAGTATTGTTTACATACAGGGTTCTTCAAATATTGTTGCTGATTTCTTTATCACGTGCACCTATGGGTTTGAAACAAAGTGCTGAAGAGGACTGCAAGGAAAACAATTATTGTTTGATGTATGTTCAAGGTGTTGCGTTTGAGAACTTTATTTCGTCTTCGCTCCAGGACATCGCTAAGGAGCAAAATAAGGATCCAATCTGGAAGGACATTAAGGAGAAGTGGAGGAGAAAGGAAAGCGTAGCGATTAGACAGCATTATTTAGTTCGCAACGACATTCTTTTTAAACGAAAATCGGTCGACAACTCTGTTTGGTTAGTTTGTATTCCTGATGAGTGGGTTAATAAGCTGATTTGGTATACGCATTTCAGTTATGCACACTTTGGTCCCAGAAAATGCTTTCATAAATTACGAGAAAATTGCTACTTCAATAATATGGAAAAACGTATTCGATTTGTTCTTGCCAAATGCAAATTATGTCAAAAGGCTAAGCCGCCAACAGTTTCTCACAGAGCACCGTTGTTTCCTATCATTCCAGCGAAATTAAAGGACATGGCTGCAGTTGATTTGTTCGGTCCAGTGGTTCGTTCTACTAATGGTTTTGCGTACATTTTCGTAGCAGTGGAGTTGACATCAAAATATGTGTGTTTTACACCTTTACGCAAAGCAACAGCTCGTTCAGTATCTAACGCTTTCATCAAACATTTTATTAAAGAAGTGGGTCATGTTGATAAGGTTATATCAGATAATGGATCACAGTTTCATTCTAAAATTTGGCTTCGTGCTCTACGGCGTCGTAAAATTAAACCAATCTTCATTTCACTTTTTCACCCTCAATCTAACGCTTCAGAGAGATGGATGAAGGAAATCAATAAATTGTGTCGTCTTTATTGTCATCAGAATCACAGAACGTGGGATCAGTATCTTCATATTTTTCAAAACATTCTGAATGAACTTCCTAATGACTCAACTTCTTTACCGCCTATACTGATATTAAAAAACAAAGCACCGACAAATCGCATTTCTGAAATCGTTCCTTTCCGCCTTCACGGAAACTGCGGCATTCTGAAGTTGTCAACCTGGCTCTACAAAATACTGCATCTGCGGCTGCTAGAAGAGAGAAATCAGCTAAGCGTCCTGGTCGTTTAAAAATCTTGTCAGTTGGTCAAAAAGTGTTAATTAAGTCTCATCGATTGTCTCATAAAGGAAAAGGCTTGTGTCGCAAATTTTTTCTGCTTTATAACGGTCCATATAGAATTCGCAAAATTATTCATGATAACACTGTTGAAGTAGAAACTCTTAAATCTCGACGCTCTAAGGGAATACACCATATATCAAACGTTAAATTTTTGTGGAATGACATACTTGTGAGAAACTAACAGCTAGATGTAAACATGCGGAGAGTACAAAGGATACCGCGCTGTGTTTTGGCGGCGGCATATACTCAAAGCAACAGTCAAGTCTGCGCGCCGCACAGGGCAGTCGTTGACCGCAAACAATTGCTTTCTACGTCACGCGCCTACAGCTGATCGAGCGCTCAGTGCGAATGCACTGACAGCCGTAAACAAATACACAGTCTTTCTCCGAATAAAATCAGTATAAAGCTATAATGACTTGACGAATTATGTTATTAACATTCAGTATTTTTCAGGATACGGTTCTATAAGATATTTAAGAACTTCAGGTAAATTCTGTGCGTGTCCGACGTTAAGACGACTTGCTATCGAGAAATTTTCAGGAAGAATGTAATTTCCAAGAAGAAACGAATAAACTAAAAAAAAGGTAACTGTTAATTGAGTTCATTTTCAGGTAACATATTTCCACTTAGGTACGTACTTTAGACGTAATTTGCTGCTCGCGATTACGTGAATCATACTTTGTGCTAAATTTCATGTTCTATGAATTTACTTGTGAAGCGACGTGCTTGCGTACGTTAACTGATTTTGACAATGATTATTAATGAACTGGGTTGTAACTTGTGTATATTATGCATCGCTTGGCTGCACTGCTTTTTCACTGATGTTATATTTATTAATTATGTGCCTGCTGTGCCTATTTATTTAAATTATAATTGTCACCTGATTAATTGTGCTGATGTGGTTAGGTATGTAAGTTATACTTTGTGATTTATCTGCTTGCGCCTTCATGTTTACTTATTAAGATTACATATGAACATTTATTTGCTTATGATGATATGATGCCGATGACCTGTTTAGTACGTAAGATATACGTTTGCTCCTATGCGTATGGATTGCATATTTATACATCTCTGTTTGTCGTCACAACTACTCTTTAATTTGGTATATAGAAATGCTGATATACTGTGAATGAACATAGAGTTTAGGTTACACTATGGTATTAGTTACAGATTGCTCGCTTGGCAGAGCCTCGTTGTAAGAATTGTGCTGCATCCACTTGTTGACATTCTGTTCTGTACTGGTATATTTACTCGCTATTGCTTGTTTTGCTTACGCTCAGTGCTTTATATTTTTAAGATAAGAAAATGAACTGCTATAATTCGACGAATGACATTAGTACAAGAAACTTCATAGAAGTCACATGAGCTGGAGGTTTTATGAAAGCTGTATAAATGTATGCCAATAGGAAGGAAGCTAACGACATGACATACCAACACAGTTATTACACTGCATTTTTCGTGAGCAATTGAAATAGGAAGTGACACTTCACACAAGAAATACTCCACATGTTTGCTTCTGTTTGCCATAATTCTGGAAGTGGTCTACACACTGTGAAATATTAGGATCATTCACACTCCCTAATCGTACTTAATTACTGAGAGTTATTCGAACTAAGTCTGTTAGAGGTCATGTATGCATTCTTTGTTTATAATTCATAATGAGTAGAAGAATTTGGTCAGATGGATTACACAGAGGTTGTGTGTTGACAGTGTGTCTTCGGATTGTATGGGATGTGGAGGTTTGCATTAGGATTTTATCTGTACTTGTTCAAGGAAACTGACTAGAGGAAAGAGTTGTTATGGAAGTGAAATGATACTGGCAATAAGGTTTATATGTATCGACGTATTGAAGAGGTATTATGGAGGTATTGAGATTATATGAAGTTGATTGGAGTTATGGTGTATAAGAGGTAAAATAAGTGAGGTGTATATTTTTTTTTTTTTTTGTTGTTGGTCTATATGGAACAAGGAGGATGAAGATAGCAGACTAGAACACTAAAATGGAAGGAAGATTGTCTACACACACTTTGTTAAACCACTAAGCAGTATGTACTTTTTTTTTTTTTGGAGAGAGGAAGTTGCATATCTTGGCACACTGACAGTTGTTCAGCAACCGTACATTTTGATCTGGCTTGGCAAACATTGGTCTTGACATGATGACTATGACGTTGACTTAACTATTATTGACTGTTATACATTGCTGTCACTGCTACTTGATACACATGATGAACATGAAATTTTGACAGAAGTGGATTTACACAGTTAACACTATTCAAGTACACAGTAGTACTTAATGTGGATGAAAGATGAGTGAGTGTGTTTTGTGTGTTTTCCTTTCCTAATCCTACCCTCCTATCTCCTAAATATTATTTTATTTGTTTGTAGTGGCTTGCACTGACACCCATAAATATTATAGATTTACTGATGTTTGTGTATTTGTAATAGTAATATGACAATTATCTGATATCATTTGTGTGTTTGTTATGATTTGTATGTTTAGTGTAAGAGCATTGTAAAAGCATTTGTATGTGCATTCAAACTATCGTTCATGCTTGAACTGTCTGATCAGTGATAGTAAATATTATGGACTGTTACTTGTACTTTTTCTACATGATTTGTGCCACTAGGACATGTTTAATTTCTGCTGATGAACAGTGTGATCAGTGATAGTAAATATTATGGACTGTTACTTGTACTTTTTCTACATGATTGGTGCCACTAGGACATGTTTAATTTCTGCTGATGAAGAGTGTGATCAGTGATAGTGAAAGGTCTCTGTTGGATTCCTTTCATGTGTAATTTCTTAAATCTGTTGCCATTTATGGAATAAATTCCTCTTCTAAATGTACTGTGGCGTTTCCGACTATCTGGGAGGAGACTGAGCAGTGGAACGTGTTACTTTTACACATAAACAAGAACGATCTGTCACACTACTACACTTTAAAGCACAGTTTATATGTAATTCTTATATGTAATTCATGTCACACAGTCTCATACGGAACATACATCCGCTTTCTTTTATATACTGTATATGATAAGATACTGTCATCCCCCTTCCCTGTTGTGTGAGAGGATGAATGAGCATATGTATTTCTAGTTGCATGCTTGAGGGTAGCAGACAAGGCTGTCTGCTAGAGAACAGTAGGACCAACGTCGGAACAGGTAGCTACGCTTCCTAAAAGCAAAGAGGTTTCTATCCTTAGTATGGTCCTGTCCATCCATTGTCATGTTGGTATAGGAAGCTGCCCCTCTGGCCACTTCCGTTGGTCTTTGTGAGCCTCCCTCAGGAAGCACACTCTAGGGTAGGGCAGTTGCAGTGTGGCCGTGGCGAGCGTCTGAAGTGGTAAGATCTCCAGCTAAGCACGTGTCTGTTAAGTCCGTAGGACAATGGATTTCTTAAGTTCAGCCTAACTGAAAATTTAATCACCTTGATTTCAGGTTTAGCTCTAAAATATCTAATGTTATCTTAAATTGCAGCGCAGTGTAATTATCGTGTGAAGTTCAGATTATTTTTCGGTAGTTGCTTTGTTACTACTTTGTGAGTAAAGTGGAACCACGTGTTGATCAGTAACTCTAACTAAGTTCATCAATCTTAAATCCGAATGTGCGTGAGATTATAACGTCTCGTCTTGAGAATATTTTTTTAATATAGCAACTTTTCTTTATGCTTTTCTTTATGTTCAACCCACGTGGGGTGTACTTTGCGAGACCAGTACCACGTGCTTATATAACTGTTTGACCCATCAGGTTAATAGTAAGACGTTAGTAACCAGTTCAAGGTTTTTCTTTTGTCAATTGCTTTTCGATCTAATGTATTTTAATTATCAAAATTATTGTGGAGTTGTACGCTTTGTGTAAACCAAGTTGACCACGTGGAGCATGTGGTGTAATCATCAAAGTAGCCCTCAGCTATTCTTTTTGCGAAGACTTCACAAAGAATTAATATGAATTTAGTATACCAGTGTGTGGTAATTACATGACGGACAGGATTGTGATATGAACGTAATTTCTTTGGGTAAAAACTGAATCTGTTGGTTGTGGTTAATTTCTTCTTGCTTATGTTTCAATGTTCTTCGTGTGTTATTTTATGAATGGAGTGTTGTATGCAGTTTCCCAAATCTTGGCTCCATATTTTATGTGTTCCGTAAGATTACAATCTCACATTCTTTTCAATCGTAAATAAGGCACCAGCTCAGTTATAACTCACGTATAATATGCTGAAATTTCAATGAACAATCTTAAAATAAATTTCCAAGTATAAACTGATTTCTTTCTTTGTATTTAAATTCTCCTTTTTATATATATATTTTACCGGTTTTGTATGACTATTAAAAGATTATCATTAGTGTTAGTCTGCTAAATATCTGATGAAACAGTTGCCCAGTAATCCACGGTTAATGTCCCCAGACAGATCACGGCTTTTAACCCACTTTCATTGTCAATTAGCACCGATTTCAGCATACCAAAATTAAAGTAACAATATTACACATTAGAATACCAAATTAAAGTAACAACGTTACACATGGCGACCCTGTTCTGTGATTCCGCTAGACTCTGGAATCTCTGAAATGTTAGATTGCGAGCGTGTTATAATCTTAATTTTTTTCCCCTACAGCGCTCAAACAACTTCTGCGTTGTTTCCGAGCAGACTTTCGAAAGATTCACGGCGTTGTTGATCGGCGTTGCGTTGTTTGTCTTGTTGTGTTTTTTTTATATTTGTGTGTTTTATATGTTTGTGTGTTTTTTTATTCTCGCTTGTAAATTCCACTGTTTCGATCTAAGATAAAAATTTGTTTTGCGTGTGAAAAAGTGCGTACTAGGTTGGGTATCTTTCGTGTGACTGTCGTAATTTTTGGGGGACACATTTATAGTGATTAGTGTGTTGCGTACTGAGTATAAATTGCACTAATGCAAACACGTAACCAAGCTAAAAGTAAGCGGTCCAACAACTTAAGCAACATGGACCAAGGGGATAATTTGATTTCCAATATTAACGCGTCGGGCGGTTCCGAAAATGCAATGGGGAATACTTCAGACGAAATGCAAAACAGCACGAACGGGCTCACATCAGAGCCAGAAATTAATTTGCCTCTAACTAACCAAATTGATGTAGCAGAACTCATGAAAGCCTTATTGCAACAAAATAAAGAAAACGCAGAGAAATCCGAGAAATCGATCCGCGAGCTAGGCGAACAAATGACGCAGAAATCAGAAAAATCGTTCCGAGAACAAAAAGAATCATCCGAGAAATCGATCCGCGAGCTAGGCGAACAAATGACGCAGAAATCTGAAAAATCGATCCGAGAGCTAGGCGAACAAATAGACGAAAAACTAATCCAGCAGACAAATAAAGTCGACAAGTCGATGCAGAGAGTGTCTGATGATATCTCACAAAGAATAAACAATCTGGCAAGTGAGATAAAAAGTGATATTATGAAAGAATTAGGCCGTACATTTGAACAAATCGATGATCGTCTGCAAGCTTTAGAACAGAGCAAGCGGAGGGGCGATACCGAATCTAAAGAAAGCGAAGAACAGCTACTTAGGAATTTCCAAGAGCTGAGGGAAGAATGCCAAAGGGAACACCAGCAGGTAATCTCGAGGGTGCAAGAGGCGGAAACGCATTGTCCCACGTCCGTTAGCAACACAGTAGCGGACAACAGTTTAGCGATCCACGCGTTGGAACAGCAAATAGAACAATTGAAGCAGACTGGGGCGGAGGACAAGAGACAAATTGATGATAAGATTGCGGCATTAGCGGACATTGTAGGCACGATGAAGCTGACGGAAAGCGAGAACAATACTACACCGGTAGCGGCCGCAGAGACCGAAGAAGTGCGTTCGCTTCTGAGATTTCAGAAGGGACAGTTCGAAGTGAACAGGCAAAACAGAGCTGTAACAGGCGAATTACAAGAACGCGTGGCGCATCTGGAAAACCGCATGGCGTGTGATTCCGAACTCCCCAATAGCACTAAAAATAGCCGTACGAACAGTGCAGAAAGGGACTCCGGCCACGAGGGAGATTTTGACGACAGAGAAGAATGTAATTTAAGGGGCAGACATGAGAGAAACAGAAACATTCAAGGGCCTCGCCAGGAGGAAATGCGGGGATTTGATTTCAAACATTTCCTTACGGTAAGAAAGTTTGAGATATTCCGAAATTCGCAAAAAGGAATACATCCACGTGCATGGCTCGAGCAATTTGAGTTTTGTCTTCCCCCCGACTGGGCAAGTTCACATAAGATAGAATATATGTGTGGCTATTTGGAAGGCGAACCGGCGATTCGCATGAGGTCGGCAGCGCGTCACTGCAACTCCACTCGGGAGTTTCGACAAGCCTTTCTGTCGGCCTATTGGTCGGAAGCGGCACAAGATAGGGTCAAACATGGCATAATTATGCTGCCAAATTTGAACCAGTCTGGTTTCGGCAGCCCTGCACGCCTATTCGACCACATGCTGCAGGCAAATCAATTCCTATACGACCCATACGGGCCTGCGGAACTAATTAGGATATGCATCACCAAATTGCCGATGCACTTGCGACACGTCATTCTTGCGGGACGATGCAAAGAGGACGTGGAAACGTTTAAAACACTTCTCCAAGAGTTGGAATACAATACAGCAGAATGCCCGCCTAATCAGGCACAAAGTTATCACGGGGCACAGCAGCGCGATCGCAGTCGTGGCCGTAGTACTAATCAACGGCGTGACTGGTCGTCGCGACGCGAACGGAACAATAATCGGGACCGGCCGTATAGAAACTGGGGTGACAGTCGCGAACACAGGTGGAACAACAGAAATGATCGAGGACGTAGACAGGATCGTGAACGCTACAGGTACGGCAACCAGAATCGTTACTACGATGAATACGGTGGGAATAGGACTGTAGGCGGAGCACCTCATGATATCGAAATTCGGCCGGCCAACCCTAGAAATAATCCGGCAAATGGAAATGAACAAAACCGGCAATGACAAACGATCAGCGCAGAAGGCACCCAAGTGGAAGAAATGAGCAACATGGCAAATGACCAGAAAGGACAGTGAGAAGTAGAGAGGACGGTGAGGAGAAAGAATTGATTAGTTTAAATTTGTGACGTATGCATTTTGAATAATATGTTGGTAAAAATTAATGATAAAGATGTTTCTATGTGATGGATTGAAGTGATGTTTTAATTTTTTTCTCTCCTTGTGCAATTAGGATTTAGTTTGATTCAAACGTGAAGATAAAAGGTTTCTTTGTGAACGAGTAAAATGCTGTTTATGTTTTTTTGTGTGTAAATTGAAAAGAGCCGCTCCTGAGAGAAGCAATATCTGCGTTGAATTAATGCAAAACTCAGGGGAATATCCGATCTGCGGGTATTATGGGTCTGGCAAACCCAGGTCCCCAGCTGTTAGTAGCCTTGTTTCCGATTTTCTGCTTTCAGTGCTACTATCTATCTATTACTATTCTATATCTGTCAGTATAAATGAGGATCTCTTACTATAGTATGCGTGCTGTATGAATATTTTAAGATAGGAGAACTCTGAGAAAGGAATGAGTAAGTTTGGAATCTTGAAAACAGGATGCGATAATACGATTGTTGAACCATTGGCTTCCAATATGCGATGATATGTTAATATTGATGATATATGTCTTTTTTGTTCTTTATAGCTGAGTACGTAAAGTGCTGTCTGTGGATTTCGTAAGTATATTGATTCCCTTCAAGGTGAAAGAAGAATTGTGGTTCGTATAATTTACGTAGCTCTGAAATATTATTGTGGTAGTCAAATACGAGCAGCTTTTCAGCAAATGGACAATGGAACGGAAATATGGATCCTTTTTGTAGTCTTGATTGATGTTGAGCCAAAGCCTAAAAAAAAAATTATTCTGCGTTAATACTTGTCCTAGAAAAGCGACGTTTATGTGTTTTGCTGATGCTGTGAGCATTACATCTTACTGTTTTCGCTGGTGCGGGATGCACTGCAGCCTATATGATTTGTACTGAGGAAATTTCCCTCTTGAAGGTAGAGGATGATTAAATAATTTGATTATGGGAACGAAGGAAAGCTTGGTTTAAGGTAATAAGGATAAAGCAAAACATTTGTCATTTAAACTACAGGAGGATTCGGATCTTTTGTGTCTGTTGTAAGTTCAATATGTTAAGATGATACTGTTTTACAGAATAGAGGTGACCACAATTTTGCCATCCATGAGAAATGAATCCAGAATAACCACCACAGGCGAAATAACTGATTTGGAAGCGAAAGGTAACGTAAAGAAGGAACGAAATCGCAGCAAAATGGGTAAGAAAATGTAATATAACCTGTATAATTCAAATATTTTTAACCTTCTCAGAGTCATCTGCGTGATTAATTGTTGTGATAACGTAATTTTAGGTGAAATTTTCTTACTGTTTTATGTGTGAATATATGAGTATGATAAATGTATAATTGCGAGTCTCTTTTCAGGTGTGCGAACTGGTATAAATGTTTTGGCGTGTAAATAACCATTGTTCTTTTTAATGTGTATGTTTAAGGAAAGTTCTCCATATTTATCATGTGACAAGACGTATGCCGCGAGCGTCAAGAAGAGGACGAATTAGAACAATGTTGTAGTGGTATATACACGGTGTTGAAATAGCATTGAAGTAGCTTATTGGCTTAACTAGTAGTGGATAGAAGTAGAATATTGAGTAATGCATGTTCATGGGTAGTTAGTTTGTAGAATAGACAACAGGTGTGCATGTATGTGTGTGTAAATAACATGTGAACCCTATGCTGTCCTGACCTATACTTGCACAAGGCATAATCCTATTCATTTTAGTGAATTAATAAATAGCATTTGATTTATTAAAACGTAAGTGAACCACATTAGTGATGTGGATTTAAATATTATATTGTCAGTTTATTTAAATTTTTATTTTTATGCTGTCAAGTCATTTCACTTTTATTTTTTTTACATTGTCAAGTCATTTAAATTTAATTTTATATTGTCGATTCATCTAATTTTTTTATTTAAAAAAAATATTAAGTCTCACTTTGTTCTTAAAAATTGTGAAAGACAATACTAAGTGGTATTACGTATGACATTGTGTAATCACATAAGGATGATGAAAAATTTCTGTGAATGCAGTTGAGAACCTGAAAGCGAACCGGCAAAACT
Source organism: Schistocerca cancellata (assembly GCF_023864275.1). Lineage (NCBI taxonomy): Eukaryota > Metazoa > Arthropoda > Insecta > Orthoptera > Acrididae > Schistocerca > Schistocerca cancellata. The sequence continues at coordinate 290,016,864 of NC_064631.1, read as the reverse complement.
CTTAAGAGACAGCGGGAGCAGCCGGACTAGTTGTAAACTGGCGGGTTTCCCAGCGGGACACGCTGTCATCCGGGCCACTTTGGGAGCGCGGCCGACAACAAAAGGAGAGTAAGCGGCAAACACTTTCCCTTGTACCTGGAGCTAATGGGCGGCCGCCCCGGGCGACCTTTCCTCGAGGCGATGACCTGAGATGGGCGAGCGGTCCACCGCGCGGAAATCCATCTGCTGGCAACGCACCACACGCACGCGACCGTGACGAGACGGCCGCGGTGAAACAACACAAGGGGCGTGGAGCCTTTTGACAGGTACTGCCCAGAGAAACTTGCAGACGTCAACGACGCCTATCGACATTTCCTGATGGATGCCTACTGTCAAGCGACAGTAAATCTTGGTTCGATGTTCTCTGGTCGCTAAGGGTGGCACAAAAGAAGAGCCATTAAGTGTCATCCTTGCCCGAGAATATCAACCTGGCGTATCAAACGAGGATACCGCACGAATTTGACAATACAAACATGGAACCAAATCGAGATGTACGTGACACGAGAGAAACTTCATGAGAGGGCAGAGACGGCGGGATCGCACGCAACAGATGGACAAAAATCCCTACTGACAGCTGCGGCGACGAACCCCCCCCCCCTCCTTTCCCTTATATTGTGCCTCGGAACAGTGGAACTACTGAGTGTGTCAGTGAACAGTGATTATACGGTTCTTAGTCCAAAGCATATACGTGTGTTTCTGTCAGAGAAACTCTGACTCGTGTGTTTTGCAGGAGTTCGATTTATTGGTGTTTATTAGACTGACTCTTGTATTTTGCAGGTGTTCTATTTATCTTTTTTAGACTTTGAATCTTGTGTTTTGCAGGTGTTTTATTTATAGGTGTTTTTTTTTGTTTTAGATGTTGACTATTGTACTGTTTTATTTATCAATGTTTGTTTTTGTGTGATGTATTAGATTTGTGATATTTTGTTTCGTAAATTCATTGCTGTGGCATTGCTTCGTTTATCAGTCAGATAGCTTTTTATTCTCATTGAACTGTGATCGATTAGCCTTTGCATGGGGCATATTTACTGTGAGGAACCCCTTAAGGGTAACAATCACATAATTATTGTAGTTTCAGTATAATGACACAGTGCTCATTGTTTGCTAGCTAATTGAAATATAGTAGAGTGATTAAATGAGTGCCACATAGTTATTTTAATTCTACAAATTATTAGTTTTATGCGATATAGAATTTTTTTGCGATAACCACTTTGTAAAACATGTTTTTTCTCTTATCATTTTGTTGCTTTGCAGATTGTGCATTGTTATGTTCTGCTTTTTAATACCGATGTTATTTGATGTTCTTTTTTAATTGCTGTGGCACCTTTGCTATTTTCATAAATTTTGCTTGTTAATAAACAGTCATAAATTTTCCTGTGATCAGTTGGCTCTTGCAATGAGCAAATACTGGTGAACTCCATAAGGGTAACAACCAGAAATTGTTTTCATATTAATGACACAGGAACCATTGTTTTTACTTGCTGAGCGAATTAGGTCTACACTACCTTTTAAATAGGTGTCACAGTTTGTGTTTTTTTTCTGTTTGAAATTGGTAGATTCTAAAGATGTGTTGAAATTATTGTGTTTTAGCAAGTAGCTGGTGTCCTTTTGCCTTTTTCTTTTACACTTTTGGTTTAAGTAGGGTGTGAGAAGCCTGCTTGGGAATGTCCTAGCATGGCCAGAAAATTCCCTGCACAGTCTTTTCCCGGAGCGTTGGGGTTATGAAAGGTCTCTGTTGGATTCCTTTCATGTGTAATTTCTTAAATCTGTTGCCATTTATGGAATAAATTCCTCTTCTAAATGTACTGTGGCGTTTCCGACTATCTGGGAGGAGACTGAGCAGTGGAACGTGTTACTTTTACACATAAACAAGAACGATCTGTCACACTACTACACTTTAAAGCACAGTTTATATGTAATTCTTATATGTAATTCATGTCACACAGTCTCATACGGAACATACATCCGCTTTCTTTTATATACTGTATATGATAAGATACTGTCATCCCCCTTCCCTGTTGTGTGAGAGGATGAATGAGCATATGTATTTCTAGTTGCATGCTTGAGGGTAGCAGACAAGGCTGTCTGCTAGAGAACAGTAGGACCAACGTCGGAACAGGTAGCTACGCTTCCTAAAAGCAAAGAGGTTTCTATCCTTAGTATGGTCCTGTCCGTCCATTGTCATGTTGGTATAGGAAGCTGCCCCTCTGGCCACTTCCGTTGGTCTTTGTGAGCCTCCCTCAGGAAGCACACTCTAGGGTAGGGCAGTTGCAGTGTGGCCGTGGCGAGCGTCTGAAGTGGTAAGATCTCCGGCTAAGCGCGTGTCTGTTAAGTCCGTAGGACAATGGATTTCTTAAGTTCAGCCTAACTGAAAATTTAATCACCTTGATTTCAGGTTTAGCTCTAAAATATCTAATGTTATCTTAAATTGCAGCGCAGTGTAATTATCGTGTGAAGTTCAGATTATTTTTCGGTAGTTGCTTTGTTACTACTTTGTGAGTAAAGTGGAACCACGTGTTGATCAGTAACTCTAACTAAGTTCATCAATCTTAAATCCGAATGTGCGTGAGATTATAACGTCTCGTCTTGAGAATATTTTTTTAATATAGCAACTTTTCTTTATGCTTTTCTTTATGTTCAACCCACGTGGGGTGTACTTTGCGAGACCAGTACCACGTGCTTATATAACTGTTTGACCCATCAGGTTAATAGTAAGACGTTAGTAACCAGTTCAAGGTTTTTCTTTTGTCAATTGCTTTTCGATCTAATGTATTTTAATTATCAAAATTATTGTGGAGTTGTACGCTTTGTGTAAACCAAGTTGACCACGTGGAGCATGTGGTGTAATCATCAAAGTAGCCCTCAGCTATTCTTTTTGCGAAGACTTCACAAAGAATTAATATGAATTTAGTATACCAGTGTGTGGTAATTACATGACGGACAGGATTGTGATATGAACGTAATTTCTTTGGGTAAAAACTGAATCTGTTGGTTGTGGTTAATTTCTTCTTGCTTATGTTTCAATGTTCTTCGTGTGTTATTTTATGAATGGAGTGTTGTATGCAGTTTCCCAAATCTTGGCTCCATATTTTATGTGTTCCGTAAGATTACAATCTCACATTCTTTTCAATCGTAAATAAGGCACCAGCTCAGTTATAACTCACGTATAATATGCTGAAATTTCAATGAACAATCTTAAAATAAATTTCCAAGTATAAACTGATTTCTTTCTTTGTATTTAAATTCTCCTTTTTATATATATATATTTTACCGGTTTTGTATGACTATTAAAAGATTATCATTAGTGTTAGTCTGCTAAATATCTGATGAAACAGTTGCCCAGTAATCCACGGTTAATGTCCCCAGACAGATCACGGCTTTTAACCCACTTTCATTGTCAATTAGCACCGATTTCAGCATACCAAAATTAAAGTAACAATATTACACTTCAGCATACAAAATTAAAGTTACACCGTTACAATAGTGAATATTATGGACTGTTACTTGTACTTTCTCTACATGATTGGTGCCACTAGGACAGGTTTAATTTCTGCTGATGAACAGTGTGATCAGTGATAGTGAATATTATGGACTGTTACTTGTACTTTTTCTACATGATTGGTGCCACTAGGTCATGTTTAATTTCTGCTGAGGAACAGTGTGATCAGTGATAGTGAATATGATGGACTGCTCTCTGCACCTGCTCATCATTGCTGGCTGCAACTGATGGAACTGCTTTTATTGAAATGATGTCACTTGTTGCTCTCTGCACCTACTCAACAATACCGGGTGCACAGATGGAGCTACTTCTATGGAAATGATGTCATTTGTCGGTGTCTGCACCTACTCAACATTGCTGGGTGCCACTGATTGACTGCTTCTACTGAAATGATGTCACCTGATGCTGTCTGCACCTGTTCCACAATGCTGGGTGCCACTGATGGACTGCTTCTACTGAAATGATGTCACCTGATGCTGTCTGCACCTGTTCCACAATGCTGGGTGCCACTGATGGACTGCTTCTACTGAAATGTCACCTGATGGTGTCTGCACCTACTCGACATTGCTGGGTGCCACTGATGGACTGCTTCTACTGAAATGATGTCACCTGATGGTGTCTGCACCTACTCGACATTGCTGGGTGCCACTGATGGACTGCTTCTACTGAAATGATGTCACCTGTTGGAGTCTGCACCTACTCCACAATGCTGGGTGCCACTGCTGGAACTGCTTCTGGTGAAATGATGTCACCTGATGGTGTCTGCACCTGTTCCACAATGCTGAGTGCAACTGATTCTACTGAGATGATGTCACCTGTTGCTGTCTGCACCTGCTCAACATTGCTGGGTGCCACTGATGGACTGCTTCTACTGAAATGATGTCACCTGGTGGTGTCTGCACCTACTCCACAATGCTGGGTGCCACTGATGGACTGCTTCTACTGAAATGATGTCACCTGATGGTGTCTGCACCTACTCAACATTGCTGGGTGCTACTGCTGGAACTGTCAACCACTTGTTGTGAAAACATTTTATGTGAATATTTGATTAACTGATTTTTTTGTGTATTACTGTTTGTGAAAAGTTATAAGACTCTTACATGCTCATATTCGTCATTGCTGACGCTATCGATTGAATTGTTTAACCACATGATATTTGTGTAAACTATTATGTAAAGTCATATGTATGAAAGAATTTGTATTGCTTAGTGTATTTTATATATTAGGCTATTGAAAGGTCAGTGCAAAGCCAAAATTTTATCTAGTTATATGATATTTACGTATTAATATTATCTTTTATTTTTGTCTGTATTTTTTTGACGAATTTGGTGGTATTTTCACCACCAATGCTGGCAAAAATACCATCAAATTCTAGCCCATGGAGGAAGGGCATGTGAAATGTGGCTACACTGAGCCACAGCGCCAAAGATCGCGCCAGAGAGTATTGTTCCGCCGCCTCCACTGGCAGTGCTTTTTGAGACGTAGCGGCAAGCAGTTCTCGCCGAGAAGTTGTGGTGGACACTGCTTGTAGCTGAAGTTGGAGTGAGATGGGGTAGTAGTGAGTGTTTGTTCCATGTTTTATGCAGCTATTTGATGGGAGAGATAGCAGATGTTACTCTAATGGAGACATTGTAATGATCAGAGTGCATTTCGTCAATATAAATTAAGGTAACAAACTACTTTTATTTTTCTCTCTCATTATTTCAGTGACCTAAATAATGCATCATTACAGGTTCAGTCAACAAAGCATCTGGCTTGTGTTCTTGTATTAGAGTGTAATTTTGGTTTTCTTGCACAATTATAGTATTTCTAATTTTCTTTTATCACGTCAGTATAATTGGTATTTAAAAATTCTTGTCTTGTTGAAGAAGAACCGTGCCAGATGTGCGTTGAGTCATACTACCACATACAGAACAGCTACACTTGTGCTTTGTTGGTTTCGTAGGTTTTATAGTTGCTGGGGACTTAATTAATTAATTGTGCTAACAGAAATTTTCTTACATTCTTTGTTGTCATTCTAAGCAGTCAGATTGCGTACTAAAACTAGTCAGGGCCAGCCGTTTACGAGACTTGCGTAACCGGACAGACAGTAAAAAAAAATTATTTGCATAATTATAAAATTTATTTAATAAAGCCCCCATGCAATGTGTATACCGGTAGTCCCACTGCTGTTACCAGTATGAAATAGTTTGTGTTGGAAGCCTGGGCTCACAAGCCCCCTTATATGCGCTGTGTGAGCTGTACGATATGCCACTACTGCTCTTGCTAAACGACGATCCTGGCGCGCGTCTGTGTTGTGTGGACATCTAGAAACTCGTCTACGGTTGTGAGAATGCTCACACGTGATCACTGATAACAGATTCGTTGCACAACTGACGCAGCGCGTCCAACTTGCCTGACAATTCTGCGAAAGGACCATTCTGCCACTCGAAAGGCCACAGTTTGATCTGTTTCATACTTGCTCAGTTGACAGTAAGATGCGCGAATGCGTTTCCGTGGCGTGATTTCCTGCTTGCTTCACACGTTTCAAACACCCTGAGTCGTCTGGCTGTGAGCAGTTCATATTAAAGCGCAGACACAGATGGCGCTCTGGTAAATATGCCCTTACGCTATCTTTTAGCAGACGACGTTGAAACCACTACTCCCACAAGTGGCATACGCCGTCATCGGATCAAAATCGACGTCGTCTTTCCAGATTTACCAATGTTTTCTGGCAGTGTATTTAACACATTTACATCATAAGCCGACCTTGCTGGAAGCTTCTGTCATATTAGCATTTCATCTTTCTAACAATTTTGATACCATAATCGTATTAAGGGGAGGTTTACTATCATTTGGTGCAAAATATCGATTTTCTTTTAAATTGTATTTTTGGATCCACAAAAGTGTATGGCATCCACCCCTGCAACGGTTTTTCCGAATACGGAGCGGAAATGTTTGTTATTCGCGGTTGAACAAAACACTGCACCTGCCTGAAATCGGCCTTTTTCACGCACCAGTTTTTTTTTTCTTTCGGAGCACGAGTTATTGTACCGGTGCTTGGGAGGAAACACACAAAATTCAAATGAAAGTTTTAAAACGTGTGTTTGGAAGTTAGCTCCCAAACATTTGCATTCTGGTGCGAAGACTGTGGAGATTGCGACTTTCCTGGCAGTGAGCAGTTTTAACGAAGGGTATTCGGCAATTCTGAAGACCATGTCAATGATGGAAGTCACGCTGGGACTCTATTCGACCCAGTTCGCCAAGCATTCGGACGACCACCGAATTCAAGCGGCCGAAAGCTAGTCACCGGCCGTACGATGGTCTCTGGAGCAGCGCAGGGTGGCTCAGATCGAGCAGAACGCCCTGTATGAGGAAGAGGAAGGACTAGTTTATGGATCCAGAATAGCAGATTGAACGTAAGTTGCATAATATATGTAGTCAAAACTTCAATCGCTCTTTCCTCGAAATTACTTTTTTTATTGCGCGGTAATGTAACTTCAAATCTACTAAACCGATTGGCATAATTCTTTGTTTCCGACGAAGCTAACTAAATTGTCTAGGAGTTGTACCACTTTTATTCCGATCCATCAACTATAAATATTTTTACTTGGCCGACGAAGTCGAAAAATCTATAAAAAAACATTTTTTTCAAATGGCCACTATTTTGTTTCTTATGGTCGAAATAACTTAAGCGCGGTACAACTCCTAAAGACTCAATTTAGATTTCAGACGAGCCGGCTGCCCTGTGACATACCGCTCGTGGAGATCTACATCGAAATTTTGTTTCGTTCCGACGGCACTTCCGCCTTTGCTCTTCGACATTTCCGGTCGAAAAAATTCCAGTCTGTAGAGGAAATATCAATAAAATTTTGACCAAATTTGATACTGATATGTATAACGCATCTCGAGAAAAAATTCTCAAAGAACATGCTTTTTTTCGGACCAAAGATAGTAAACCTCCCCTTAAGAACGTATTAGGATGAAGAAGAGTAACGTGAGGAACGTTGGCGGGAATAGCCGAGCGCAGATGAACTATAGTTTGCGCGGGCAAAGGTGTCCACTATAAGGGTGTATCAAAAAGGTATGGCCAAACTTTCATTTCTTGCACGTAGAGGCAAAGAATTTCCTTCTATGGACATGGATACGGAAACCCTTTATTTCCATGTCAGAGCTGAGTTTCTACAACTTTTTAACATGCTAATCATGGAAAACACACAGGAAAAGAACGTATCAGTACAGTATGAAACACTTTCGTAAATTAAATGCTCAAAATACCCTACGTTAGCAAAGATACATGCATTAACCCACCATAGCATTGAATCCCTGATGCGTTGATTTATCCCTGAAGAATTGGACATTGTTTCAATGCCTTCCAAAATACGGCGACAAAGACTTCCTGTGCGTCTTGCACAGAGGTTCCGTACTTAAGAGTTTTCAAATGCCCCCACAAAAAAGGCTAGTCGGTTTACGTTCGAAGAGCGTGGAGTCCAAGAAATTGGTCCACCTCTCACTATTTACTTGCCACGGAATCTGCTTGCACAGTCCGTCATGAACACTAACAGTTCATGCATGCTACATGCTTGATGATAGTGGGACAATGAAGTTAGTCGCATGTCAACATTACCTTTGTTCCATTGTAACCACAAATACGGGTGGTGAACCTAAGAATTACAACTTACTATACATTACAAATGAATGTAACCACGTGGATATTTTGAACATTCTTTTCATGTAATGCTGGTACGTTATGTCTGTGTTTCCCATGATTAATGTGATTGTGAAGAGACCCAGTATTAGAATCAGAATTTAAAATATCCTCGGAAGACTTAAAATCAAATACGGCAGAAAAAAGCACTCCGTCTTCAGCCCACAAGTGGCCCATCGGGACCATCCGACCGCCGTGTCATCCTCAGTTGAGCATGCGGATAGGGGGGCAACTTGGGTGCATGAGCTGTTAAGCTGTTTGTGCAATAATTCTCGCACTTGTCGGCTCTTGCTATCTTCGAATCGTGAGAATGGTGTTTTTCCGAATGTTTGAGGGTATATCGACAGTCTCATACATTCCACACTCCATCGTGAATAGGCGTTTGTTAGCTACATCCACCAGCTATTTCAGAAATTGTGATGGAATATTATCTGTCCCTTCTGCCGCATTTAGGCAACGGCCTTGCCGCAGTGGCTACACCGGTTCCCGTGAGATCACCGAAGTTAAGCGCTGTCGGGTGCGGCCGGCACTTGGATAGGTGACCATCCGGGCTGCCATGCACTGTTGCCATTTTTCGGGGTGCACTCAGCCTCGTTATGCTAATTGAGGAGCTACTCGACCGAATAGCAGTGGCTCCGGTCACAGAAAAATCATAACGACCGGGAGAGCGATGTGCTGACCACATCACATCGCTCTCCCGGTCGTTATGATTTTTCTGTGACCGGAGCCACTGCTATTCGGTCGAGTAGCTCCTCAATTAGCATAACGAGGCTGAGTGCACCCCGAAAAATGGCAACAGTGCATGGCAGCCCGAATGGTCACCTATCCAAGTGCCGGCCGCACCCGACAGCGCTTAACTTCGGTGATCTCACGGGAACCGGTGTAGCCACTGCGGCAAGGCCGTTGCCTAAATGCGGCAGAAGGGACAGATAATATTCCATCACAATTTCTGAAATAGCTGGTGGATGTAGCTAACAAACGCCTATTCACGATGGAGTGTGGAATGTATGAGGCTGTCGATATACCCTCAAACATTCGGAAAAACACCATTCTCATGATTCGAAGATAGCAAGAGCCGACAAGTGCGAGAATTATTGCACAAACAGCTTAACAGCTCATGCACCCAAGTTGCTCACAAGACTGATATACAGAAGAAAGTAAAAGAAAATTAAGGATCTGTTCGATGACGATCAGACTAGCATTAGGAAAGGCAAAGGAGCCAGAGAGGCGGTTATGACGTTACGGTTGACAGTGGAAGCAGGACTAAGACTTCATAGCATTTGTCGACCTGGACAAAGCGTTCTATATTGTCAAATGGTGTAATATGTTCGAAATCCTTAGAAAAATAGGATAAACTGTAGGGAAAGACGGTTACAATACAATATGCGAAAAAGCCAAGAGGGAATAATAAGACTGGAAGGACAAGAACGGAATGCTCGGATTAAAAAGAGTGTAAGAAAGCGATGTAGTCTTTCGCACCTGCTATTCAATCTACACATCGAACAGGCAATAACGGAAATAAAAGAAAGGTTCAGGAATTAAAATTCACTGTGAAAGGATATCAATGGTAAGATTCTCTGATGAGATTGAGAACCTCAGTGAATGTGAAGAATAATTACAGGACCTGCTGAATGAAATGAGTACAGAATATGGACTGAGAGTACATCGAACAAAGATGAAGGTAATGAGAAGTAGCAGAAATGAAACAGCGAGAAACTTAACATAAGAATGGGTGAACACGAAGTAGTATTCTGCTACCTGCGTAGCAAAATAACCCATGACGGACGGAGCTATGAAGACAAAAAAAGCGGATTAGCACTGGCAAAAAAAAGAGCATTTTTGGCCAAGAGAAGTATACTAGTATCAAACGTAGACCTTAATTTGAGGAAGAAATTTCTGAGAATGTACATTTGGAGCACAGCACTGCATGGTAGTGAAACATGGACTGTGGAAAAACGGGAAAGGAAGAGAATCGAAACATTTGAAAAAAATATGTGTGAAATGTTATGGGACTTAACTGCTAAGGTAATCAGTCCCTAAGCTTACACACTACTTAACCTAAATTATCCTAAGGACAAACACACACACACCCATGCCCGAGGGAGGACTCGAACCTCCGCCGGGTCAGCCGCACAGTCCACGACTGCAGCGCATGAGACCGCTCGGCTAATCACGCGCGGCGAAACATTAGAGATGTGGTACTCCAGACGAATGTTGAATATTGGGTAGAGTGATGAGATAGAGAATGAGGAGGTTCTCCGCTGAATCGGTGAGGAAAGGAATAGGTCTATCTGGATAGGACATCTTCCAAGACATTTGGAATAACTTCCATGGTACTACAGGGAGCTGTAGAGGGTAAAAACTCTAGAGGAAGACAGAGATTGAAATATATCAATCAACTAAGGACGAATGTTGCAAGTGCCATTCTGCTGTGAAAAGTTTGTCACAGACGATAAATTCATGCAGGCCGCATCGAACCAGACAGAAGACCGCTGACTAAAAAAACAAAGGGGAGTACAGAAGACAAAATGAGCTCTAACATGGAAATAAAGCATTTTGGGACCCATGTCCATGTAACATATCTTAATCCTTTATGCGTGAGGAATCTTTCCTGAAGATTAGGCCATACCTTTCTGGTATACCCTATGTTATGTTCATAATTATCACATTGGAGCCACCTACTTACAACTGGATGAAATGAATTATTCGTGCAATACTCGTTTCGACTTTGTTGCTTGAAAGGCGTCGTCAGTGGCAAACTGTTCCGGTATTACAGCTGTTGTTCTGCTTAATACCATTCGAAATTTCATTTGAACAGCACGAAAAATGAAATAAAATAAATGAGTGTTCTGTTCCCAGTGCTACGCAAATGATACTTTGAATAACAATAAGCAGAAAAAAAGTTCGAACATCGGAACAAGAGCGCACGTAGATCATCTACGAAATTTACCACTGATGATGTCTTTCATACACTGAAGCGCCAAAGAAACTGGTATAGGCATGTGTATTCAAATACAGAGGTACGTAAACAGGCAGAATACAGTGCTGCGTTCGGCAACGCCTATATAAGACAAGTGTCTGACGCAGTTCTTAGATCGGTTACTGCTGTTACAATGGCACGTTATCAAGATTTAAGTGAGTTTGAAAGTGGTGTTATAATCGGCGCACGATCGATGGGACACAGCATCTCCGAGGTAGCAATGAATGGGGATTTTACCGTACGACCGTTCACGTCTGTACCGTGAATATCAGCTATCCGGTAAAACATCAAATATCCAACATCGCTAAGGCCGGAAAAAGATCTTGCAAGAAACGAACCAACGACGACTGAAGAGAATCATTGAACGTGGCAGAAGTGCAACCCTTACACAAAATTGCTGCAGATTTCAATGCTGGGCCATCAACATGTGTCAACGTGCGAGCCATTCAACGAAACGTCATCGATATGGGCTTTCGGAGCCGAAGGTTCACTCGTGTACCCTCGATGACTGCACGACACAAAGCTTTACGCCTCACCTGGGCCCGTTAACACCGACGTTGGACTGTTGATGACTGGGAACATGTTGTCTGGTCGGACGAGTCTTGTTTCAAATTGTATCGAGCGGATGGACGTGTACGATTATAGAGACAACCTCATGAATCCATGGATCCTGCATGTCAGCAGGGGAATGTTCAAGCTGGTGGGGGCTCTGCAGTGGTGTGGGGCGTGTGCAGTTGGAGTGACATGGGACCCCTGATACGTCTAGATACGACTCTGACAGGTGATACGTACGTAAGCATGCTGTCTGATCGCCTGCATCCATTCATGTCCATTGTGCATCCCGACGAACTTGGGCAATACCACCAGGACAATACGACACCCCACGCGTCCAGAATTGCTACAGAGTGTCTCCAGGAACTCTCTTCTGAGTTTAAACGCTTTAGCTGGCCACCATACTCCTCAGACATGAACATTATTGAGCATATCTAAGATGCCTTGCAACGTGCTATTTAGAAGAGATCTCCAGGCCCTCGTACTCTTACGGATTTATGGATAGTCCTGCAGGATTCATGGTTTCAATTCCCTCCAGCACTACTTCAGACATTAGTCGAGTCCATGCCACCTCGTGTTGCGGCACTTCAGCGTGCTCGATATTAGGCAGGTGTACCAGTTTCTTTGGCTCTTCAGTGTAAATTAGGCGACATCCAGTGACTGGTCCACGTTCGAAGTCATTGGGCTCTCCTGTTCTACCCACTCTGCTGTCACTGCCTCTCTACTTTCAAACCTATACTCCCCGCTTCCTTTCATACTGGCGGGTCTGCTTCTCGTGACGTCTAGTGGTCGATTGGGCATTATATAGTGCTGTCCAGATGCTTTTCGTCTGATATCGTCGTTGGCGCGGGCAAGCGTGTCCGCTATAGTCTTCAACTTGGAGGAGTCTGCCGCATCTGTAAGTCTGCTGTATCCTTTCGCCAATTGCAGAGCATATTTTAGTATTAAAAATGTCTAGAACATTAATTAGAGTAGCAAAGAAAAACTTAGTATCAGTAAAGAGTGCGCTTAATATTTAATTTGATGCGGTGCTCGGAGCTGCTAACAGAAATCACATTCTTTACTTTACTGGCTCATTGTCAGCGATTTGGACTTCATCATTCAGGACAAAAATAGCGTTCCTCATTAGCACTCTAGATTTCACTGTTTATTTGTAGGCTACGGATCTGCGAACAGTGAAGAACACAATCAACAGGAAATCGGAATATCTATAAAACACGTGACGTAAGCAAACACCTCAGGATTTGGTCTTGTAGTTCATCATACGAAGTCCACCACGTCGGCCGCTGTGGCCGAGCGGTTCTAGGCGCTTCAGTCCGGAACCCGCTCTGCTGCTACGGTCGCAGGTTCGAATCTTGCCTGGGGCATGGATGTGTGTGATGTCCTTAGGTTAGTTAGGTTTAATTAGTTCTAAGTCTAGGGGACTGATGACCTCAGATGTTAAGTCCCATAGTGCTTAGAGCCTTTGAAGTCCACCACGTGCAACTTCACAAAGCGGACAATTACGATGTTAGCATGGCTGCACGCACTAATGTTCCGCGACATGAATTCCCCGTGAAATATAAGGTAGTAAGAGATAACCTACAGGAAACAGTTTTCTGCTCACACTGCAAGAGGACAGTATATCCTACTTTCACGGTTTTTGGTGTGCACTTTGTGCCACAAATTGTTTCCAGCAGCTACCTGCTTTTAAGTTTTTGCGTAGCTGCAACTTGAAGGAAGACGGACTGCAATGAGTAAAAACGAAAAATGCTCACGTGTATCTTTATTTCTTTACCCATTGCGGCCCCATTCCCTTCTGTATCACAGTGAATTGAATACGTTTGACTGTATATTTCAAACACGCTCCACTTGAGCCAGAGAGTTGTACCGGTCCATACAGCGCCGGCTTTAGGGTGGGGCGACTCGGGCGGTCGCCCAGGGCGCCGGGGCCCAAGGGGCGCCACGTACTAAACGCATGTAAAAAAAAATTACAATTTACAATCACCCATTTCGCGAAACTAAAATATTATTCAGTCTCATTCAACATACGTCGCTAATCTCACGAATGCGCGATGAATTCGGGGTAGCAGAAGAGAAATCATACTGAATGCAATCTTCGTATTGTCTGCAACCATCCATGTTTGACGCGGGCTAGCACGGGCTCTACCAAAGCGCCTCTCTTATTTGTTTCAAGAACTGCAACAAGGAAGAGCCCATGCAGCCGCACCATCTCTCGTTTACAACAGAAACTACCGGTCGCTCCAAATAAAAGAAAATACAGACTGTGAAATATACATTACATTATGATTTAATTAATGCGAATGTATTTATATCGAATATTTGTGACTTAATGACTCATGTACATTAATTAATAGATCATGCAATGCGTGCACTGCATTCATAGAGAATTCTCCCCTAACTTACTGAAATAATACAGCGCCACACAATGTTTGTTAGACTGCATATGTTGGCAGCGCTACGATTTGCACCCGCATGTCAGTAATTGTCAGTAAGAGTCGGAGGCAGCGGTCATGTTTTCGTGGCTGAATAATTGTGAGTGAAACGAGTATCGTGGCTGTGTCAACTTTTTAATTTTATGGTAGGTGCGAAAAACATTTTTATCTTTCAGTTCAGTTTTTTTTCTAGTTACGTCTACTGATAGGTGAATTTCTTTATTTGTTATAGATCTAATATTGTGGTCGCGAAATAGAGCAGTGTCCAAGCAATAATTTGTCAAATTATTAAATCATGCCAGAAGAGAAGGAAATGATTAAAAAAAAGCTTTCTGGTTCAGAAAATCGGAAAAGGAAAGCTGAAAAAGAAAAAGTTCTTGAAGAAACTAAAAAACACATGAATATTTATAAGTACCTTAAAGGAAATTCTAAGGCAAATACTTCAGATATTGAATCAAAAGTCCATGTATCAGCAAATATTTCTTCAGGCTGTGAACAATTATACACAAAAAATATACAATCACCTATTGAAGGTGATCAAATTGACCAGCGCAGTACATCTTTGCATGAATCCTCTGATATTTCTCCAAGTCAAAATCAACACATGACATCTGTGGTCGATGAAAGTATCAACGTTCTTGCAATAAAAGAATACAATGTTTCTGATGTAGGTACGTGGCCAAAAGTACTTAATGCTAGAGATATAGATCGCATTATAATATGTGGACCCTCACAAGTATGTCTAAATAACTTTCCAAAAGATGAAAATGGGCGTCATTTCTCTTCAACTCATTACACAAGAAAACTATCAAACGAAGAAACTATCAGACGACGGTGGCTAGTTTATTCTGTATCAAACGACAGTGTCTTTTGCTTTTGTTGTCGACTGTTTGATTTAAAGTCAACTACTAATTTTACTACCACTGTGGGTTTCAGAAATTGGAAACATTTAAGTGAAGCTCTGAAACTGCATGAAAATAGTCCTAACCACAAAAAAGCATTTACTCAATGGACTGAAGCTGAAATCGGGTTTAAAGCTGGATTAACTATTGACAAGGAAGAACAAAAGCTAATTTCTAAAGAAAGTTTACGATGGAGCAATGTGCTTCAAAGATTGATGCACATTACTTTGTATTTGGCTGAAAATAATATGGCATTCAGAGGGTTATCAGATAAATTATTTACCCCAAATAATGGAAAATTCTTAGGTCTTGTACAGTTATTGGCAAAGTTTGATCCAATCATGGAAGAGCACGTCAGACTGGCATTGAATGGTGATTTGGCTGACCATTATTGCGGCAAAAATATACAAAATGAATTAATATAACTCATGGCATCACACGTTATGTCTACAATCGTATCCCGCATAAAGGGTTCAAAGCATTATGCAATCATAGCTGACTGTACTCCAGATATAAGCCACAAAGAACAACTTTCGATAACTTTAAGATGCGCCGACATAACAGAGGATGGCGTAAGTGTAAAAGAACATTTCATCTCATTTCTGCAAATAGATGATACAACCGGTGAAGGCCTCACAGAAAGCATTTTAAAAACATTGAGTGATCTTGACCTTAACATTAATGACTGCAGAGGACAGGGCTACGATAACGGCGTGAACATGAAGGGGAAAAATAAAGGCGTCCAGAACAGAATTAAGAAGTTAAATCCACTAGCTTTTTTTGTGCCATGTGGATGCCATAGTTATAATTTGGTATTGTGTGATGCGGCAAAATCATCAGTAAAATCCGTGACACTGTTCGGAATGTTACAAAAAATGTTTAATCTATTTGCTGGATCGGTAAATAGATGGAAAATTTTGACCAACCATTTGAAGATATAAACCCTGAAAAATGTAAGTGACACACGCTGGGAAGCTCGAATTGATAGCGTCAAAGCGGTTCGTTATCAATTATGCGAAATGCATGACGCTTTGGTTTCCTTGGCCGATGCTACTGAACAAAGCGATGCTGCGGTGTCACACGAAGCGACAACACTAGGAGGACAATTAAAAGACTTCAGCTTCATTGTTTCTCTCGTGACATGGTATGATGTTCTGTTTCAAATTAACGTTGTGAGTAAAGCAAGTCAGTCACCCACAATCAACTTTGTCGAGTTTATGGGAATCCTTGACAAATGTTGCTCTTATTTGGAAACATATAGACAAACAAGTTTCGAACAAGCTATTGTAACAGCAACTGAACTGGCTTCGGATCTTGATACGCAGCCATTATTTAAACCACAAATGCGATTAAGACGTATTAAACGCAGGCCGGGTGAAGAGGCTGTTGATGATCAAATAACTGACCCAAAAAAGAAGTTTAAAGTAGAGTTTTTCAATGCACTGTTGGACACCGTGCACATATCCATGAAAGAAAGATTTGAACAGATGCAAGAATTTTCTGCGACGTGGAGTTTCTTGTTTGACATTTAAAAAAATCAAAATAAAGAAGAACTAATACAATGCTGTTCTAAATTACAAGAAAAGTTAACTGTCAACATGAAGTCAGATATTGATGGAAATTTGCTGTGCGACGAAATTTTAGGCCTGCAACACTATCTCGAAGACAGCCAGGCAACGCCTATTGAAGCCTTAAACTTCATAAAAAAGCATAATCTTCAAGAGTTATATCCCAACATCTGGATAACGTTACGTATTTTGCTAACAATACCAGTGACTGTCGCAAGCGGCGAACGCAGTTTTTCCAAACTGAAGTTGATAAAAACGTACTTGCGGTCTACAATGTCTCAAACAAGACTAACCAGTTTGGCCTCACTGTCCATTGAAAATGAAGTTGCAGAAAACCTGGACTTTGCTAGTTTGATCAGAGACTTTGCCGACAGAAAAGCGAGAAAAGTAAAATTTTAGTCGTTTATACTTGTTTTTCATTAGGCGTAATATGTTTTGTGTTCAGATGACTGACAGAAAATATAGGTTTATGGCTTACAGTTATATTAAATTCAATAAAAATATGGTACCCAATTCAAAATTAGTGTTTTTTCGTTATCATATTACCTCCCATATATAAAAATCAATTGTTGTGTGTTAGTCTCACCAAAACAAAGAAATGGCTTGACCAATTTGAATAATTTTTGTTTTGTTTTGTTCGCTTTAGTACAGGGGTGCTTCAGAAAAGAAAAAAAATATTTGGGATATACGAGCCTGTTTCAACCACATTTTACGCATCTTTTCTTTGTTTGGAACACGCAAAAACAATTTTCTGGAGTTGTTGTAGATGTACAGTGCAGTACTACGCAATATTTTTAGACAATTTCCCAAAACGTGAATGCCCAAACAATATATCACTGCTATACTGACTGTTACGGCAGCGACAGCAGCATGCTGGACTGACGTCACAGGCTACACAAGACTCACATGGAGCGTCTTAGCGGGCTTTCAGATTATTTGGATTTCATTTCCATTAAAAAAAAATAAAATACTCAAATTTACGATGGAAAAAACCATGTTATGATCATAAGATGACGCCATTAACCACTTAAGACGATTTCTAGAAAACAGTCAAATACCGTGTTGCAAAGCACTGCCAGGTTCGCTATTTATACAATAAAAGGCGCCAACTGGACGACTCGCCCGGGGCACCTGGATGGCTAAGGCCGGCCCTGGGTCCATAGACCTGTTGCGCCATCAACTTTTTCCAGGTTTGAAGGAGGTACAGAGAGGTTTCTTCGAGAAAGAGGATGCTCGCCTATCCTCGTGTAACGCTCTACTTTGTAGACCTACATATACATACATGCTCCGCAAACCACCGTACGGCGCTTGGCGGAGGGTACTCTCGTGCCACTACTAGTCATTCCCTTTCTTGTTCCACACGCAAATAGAGAGAAGGAAAAACGACCATCTGTATGTCTCTGTACCAGCCCTAATTTCTCGTACCTTATGTTCGTGGTCCTTACACGAAATGTATGTTGACGTCAGTAGAATCGTTGTGGTGTCAGCTTCAAATGCCAGTTTCAAACTTTTGTTATTAAAAAAATGGCTCTAAGCACTATGGGACTTAACATCTGAGGTCATCAGTCCCCTAGAACTTCGAACTACTTAAACCTAACTAACCTAAGGGCATCACACACATCCGTGCCCGAGGCAGGAATCGAACCTGCGTCCGTAGCAGCAACGCGGTTCCGGACCGAAGCGCCTAGAACCGCTCGGCCACAGAGGCCGGCTTTTCTTTTTAGTTTTCATCAAATAGAACGTCACCTTAACTCAAAGGATTTCCATTTGAATTCTCGAAGGATCTCCGCAACACTTACGTGTCGTTCGAACTTACCGCTAACAAATATATCAGCCCGTCTTTGAATTACTTCGATTTCGTTCTTTAATCCGATCAAGTGTTTGGTTCTTTGCTTTTGTTTTGCTTAATGGAGTAAAAAAACTGGGTTGATACGCGCCCAAGTCAAAACTATACAGGGTGGTCCATTGATAGTGACCGGGCCAAGTATCTCACGAAATAAGCATCAAACGTAAAAACTACAAAGAACGAAACTCGTCTAGCTTGAAGGGGGAAACCAGATGGCGCTATGGTTAGCCCGCTAGATGGCGTTGCCATAGGTCAAACGGATACCAACTGCGTTTTTTTTTAAAAAAATAGGAATCCCCATTTTTTATTACGTATTCGTGTAGTACGTAAAGAAATATAAATGTTTTAGTTGGACCGCTTTTTTCGCTTTGTCATAGATGGCGCTGTAATAGTCACAAACATTTGGCTCACAATTTTAGACGAACAGTTGGTAACAGGTAGATTTTTTAAATTAAAATACATAACGTAGGTACGTTTGAACATTTTATTTCGGTTGTCCCAATGTGAGCTTATCATAGCTGAAAACGCATGCTGTTACAGCGTGATTACCTGTAAATGCCACATTAATGCAATAAATGCTCAAATTGATGTCCGTCAACCTCAGTGCATTTGCCAATACGTGTAACGACATTCCTCTCAACAGCGAGTAGTTCGCCTTCCGTAATGTTAGCACATGCATTGACAATGCGCTAACGCATGTTTTCAGGCGTTGTCGGTGGATCACGATAGCAAATATCCTTCAACTTTCCCCACGGAAAGAAATCCGGGGACGTCAGATCCGGTGAACGTGCGGGCCATGGTATGGTGCTTCGACGACCAATCCACCTGTCATGAAATATGCTATTCAATACCGCTTCAACCGCACGCGAGCTATGTGCACCATTTAGATTGCCATCGATAAAATGGGGACCAATTATCCTTCCTTCCATAACGCCGCACCATACATTTACCCGCCAAGGTCACTGGTGTTCCACTTGTCGCAACCATCGTGGATTTTCCGTTGCCCAATAGTACATATTATGCCGGTTTACGTTACCGCTATTGGTGACTGACGCTGCGTCCCTAAATAGAACGCGTGCAAAAAATCTGTCAGCGTCCCGTAATTTCTCTTATGCCCATTGGCAGAACTGTAGACGACGTTTAAAGTCGTCGCCATGCAATTCCTGGTGCATAGATATATGCATAGAAATATGAACTGTGGTATCGTGTTGTAGCTGCATGGGCAGCAGCTGTACCTGTACACGCCATCCAAGCTGTTTGACTCAATGCCCAGGCGTATCAAGGCCGTTATTACGGCCAGAGGTGGTTGTTGTGGGTACTGATTTCTCAGGATCTATGCACCCAAATTGCGTGAAAATATAATCACATGTCAGTTCTAGCATAATATATTTGTGGACGTAAAGAGACACCAACGGAGCGGCTCTCTACACGGACAAGATGTAAAAAAGCAAAGTACACCACCATGAAGATCGAAAAAGAGTGAAGAAGCTCATGGAAACAAAATGGCAACTTTTGATACACCGAAATATGCATCAAACGCCGAGAAAATTACCGCAGTAGAAGAAATACTTAGTGATTTTGCAGCCGAATTGAACAGTAAGATGGTTTCCACCAATGTTTCCCAACTCGTGAGAAATAGAATCTGGGCATTAGTATTGACACAATCGAGACTAGAAGGAGAGATAGATGTGTTAAATACAGAAAATACCCGACTTCGACAACAAGTAGAAGTGCTCACTACAACTAGAGCATTACAGGATTCGCAGTCCACCGAGGTCCTCCAACAGGCGAGGCTCGAAGGCCAAATAGATATGTTAAAAGAGGAAAATGACAGGCTGAGACAACAGGTAGATGAGCTGCTGCGCGAAACGGTACCAGATGCAAAAGAGAAAATACAAAATTTAGAGGATGAACTGCGAAAAGCACGAGAGGAAAACAGCCACCTTCAAGGCGTTGGGATAAACCTTCGCATCTGTGGTTGCAGTAGGTAACCCAAAACAACGTAAAACGGTTGCGAAGATGGAAAAAGCCAAGGAAAAGCAGGCTACAACACTATTTTTCAGACCTACAAACAATCAAAATACTAAAGATGTTCGGGACGCATTGACGAGAGAAATAGATCCTCAACAAGAAAAATTGAAAATTATGGCTATAAGAACCACACCAACAGTCGTGATAGTTGAAACAGCATCCAAAGAAGACTGCAAAAAGTTACAGGCAAGGGCAGAAACTATACAACATATTAGATGTGAAGAAACTAAAAGACGACGACCATTACTATAACTCATGGGGTCCCAACTACAGTTACGGAGAGTGAATTTTTATTACAGCTTTATACACTAAACATGGAAGGAAATATTAGCGAAGAAGAATTTTCTGAAGGGGTGAAGATCAAATTTAAAGCAGGGCAGAAGGGGAGGAGCACAACTAGCATAGTGTTGGTAGTTACACCAAAGATAAGAACAATTCTTTTGAATCAAGAACGAGTTTTTATAAATTTCTTGGCACTGTATATTGAGGACTACGATGCAATAAGTAAATGTTTTAAATGCTGTGGGCTAGCCCACACAACTAAGTACTGTGATGATGAACAAATAACCTGCGCCAAGTGTGGGGAGAAGGGACATAAAAAAGCTGATTGCTTGTCAAGGGAACCCCCAATAGGATGCATTCCATGTAAAAGAAGAAACAAAGTTTGTAACAAAGGAGGAAGCTCAGACTGCCCAACATACATGATGCTGCACGACAGACTGATCGCCAAAATCCAATATGAATAGAGAAGGAAACATAAACAAATTGAGGATACTACAGTTAAATATGAAGAATAGAATCATGGTGAGTAACGAGCTTCCTAAGGCAATGGAGGAGACACGAACTGATATAGCATGTTTGCAGGAACCGTATTCAAGAAATGGCAAACTGATATGTATCCCAAGTAATAGTAGAGTGATAACAGGAGATACACCACCGATGGCAGCATTGATTGTAAAACCAGCAGATATAACTATTACTAAAATTACTCAGTTAAGTAATACTCATGCAACAACAGTAGAACTGAAAAGAGGAAATGATACGTGGATAATAGCATCCTTGTACGCCCAATATTCCCATGACATAGAACCATATGCAGATTGGATTAAGATGGTGGCCGAATATGCAAGAGGAGGAAAATTGCTCATTGCAGCTGATATTAACGCAAAGTCAACCCTTTGGCATGCAAACACTATAGATGATAGAGGAAGAATCATCAATGAAATCCTCGCTGAGCACAACCTATACATTCTGAACAAAGAGGGAGAACCACCAACGTTTGACAATGGCAGGTCACAGAGCGAGATAGATATAACTATAGTAAACGACAAAGCCTTACCACACTGCCACAGGTGGGAAGTACGACCAGGGCTGGTGCATAGTGATCATAATGGGATAGCGATAGAGTTACATGGCACTCTAGAGACCAGTAATCGAGAAGGAAAGCAGTTCAATCTGAAGAGAGCAAACTGGCCTAAACTGAGACAGATGGTAGAATCAGCTGATCTTGCTTCAAAACGTGGTAGTGTGGACTACAGAATCCACGTCCTCACGCAACTGTTAGTAAGGGCACAGGAAGAAAGCATTCCAAAGCACAGCTGCAGGCCCAAAACACGAACGCCATGGACCAATGAATTATCCCTACTTCGAAAAGACAGCAGGAAGGAACGCAAATTTTATCAAAAGGCGATAACGATACAAGATAAAGAAATCAGACTGGCTGGTTACCGTGATGCAAAGGCAAAATATAAAGAAAAATTAATCGCCACAAGGAAACAGCATTGGGACAATGATGTCAAAACGCAACTAGCTGAAAATATTTGGGGCACGCCATATAAGCTTCTGACGGAGAAGATTAAATCGCCCACCATACTGTCTACACTGAAACAAGAAAATGGGAACATGACGAGAGGATGGAGGAGCACTGCGGAATATCTGCTTTTTAAACTTTTACCAGACGATGATTCGACGTCAGATAACCCAGAACACGCGAATATGCGACGACGTTTTAATGATGTCTATCTGACAGAAGCAATAACCCCCCCCCCCCCATTCGCGAATGAAGAAGTACACAGGGCAATTCTCAGTATGAAAAGTCGGAAATCACCAGGCCCAGACAGTATATATCCGGAGACATTACACCAAGTAGCAGTACAGATAACGCCTTTCTTGACAAAGGTTCTAAATGATGCATTATTAGAAGGGAGAATACCGGCTTTGTGGAAAACAGCAAATACGGTGATAATAAAAAAGGCAGCCGATAAAGATCCTACAAATCCGAGGTCATACAGGCCCATATGTTTATTAAACGCGTTGGCGAAAGTTCAAGAAAGATTATTATGTGATCGTCTGCAAGCCCACAGAGAGCTTCAGGGGCTTAGTGAGCATCAGTATGGTTTTCGCAAGAATAAGTCAATAGATGACGCCATCAATCGAGTGCTTCGAATTATTAATGATACTGACAGGAAATATGCAGTAGCAATATTGATAGATATACAAGGAGCATTTGACAACATGTGGTGGCCTGGATTATTCTTACGGTTAAGAGAGCTGCAGCTGCCGAGAACCCTAGCTTGAAAGATTACTGCCGAGATAGGATCGTCCAATGGAAAGAAGGCAACAGGAAGGTAGTCAAAAAGATAACAAAAGGATGCCCACACGGATCTATCCTAGGGCCCCTATTCTGGGATATTACAATTGAGCCACTTCTCAATCTCATGGAAGAAAGCGTCAATACAGAAGGGATCGTGGGCTATGCTGACGATCTAACAGTTTTAGTGACGGCGAACTCAAGAGCCGAATTGGAAACAAAGGCAAATGACACCCTGCTTGAAATGAACAATTGGTGCCAGAAATATAAGTTAACAATAGCCCCAGCAAACACGTCATATATGTTGATGAAAGGAAACTTACAGCGGAATCCAGTGATAAGATTGGGTAATAATAACATTGCCAGGAAGAAGGTAACTAGATACCTTGGAGTCCAACTAGACGAAAGACTATCATTTTTGACAACCGACAAGGCAGTAGCTATTCTACACAAACTCGCCAGAATAAATACCGCAGAGTATAGGATGCCACTAAGAATGATTAAGACGTATTACTATGCGACATATGAGTCGATAGTGAGTTTTGCCTCTAGTACATGGGCACATAGATTACGTCTATCAACATATGTGACAGCCGCCAGAAGTGGTCAGAGGAATGTACTCCTGCGGCTATCTGGCGCTTTCGGAACAACATCTACTGAAGCCCTATATGTAGTGCTTGGCACGTATCCTATAGATATAACAATAAGGTACAGAGCAGCAGCGTATTGGCTGAGACGGGGACAGAATCACAAAGTTCAGGAGATAACTGACGAGGATGTACCAACAAGATACGACTTAAAGCGATGGAGACTGATGGAGTGGCAAAGGCAGTGGGACACCAGTGAAAAGAGCAGGCGTGTATATGAGTTTTTTCCTAATATTGAAGAGCGCCTAAAAATGAGACATGCTGACCCAGGCGTAGGCATGATGCACTTCCTTACGGGTCACGGACCGTACCCAACGTACATTAACCGTATACATCAGGACAGAGCTGCCAATTGCATATGCGGAAACGTGGGCACACCAGAGCATGTTGTTCTCCAGTGCCATAGATATGAACCTGGTGAGGCAGTACAACTGCTACAAGACGATGTCAAGCAAGTGCTGCGGGACCCTGATAAATGGAAGCTACTCAGTGACATGGCAGACAGAGTCTCGAGGGCCCTGAAGGAAGAGTATAGAAGAGACAGACAACGCCAAGCTGCGCAGATTGGGCCACAGCAACGACAGACACTCCAGGACGACAGTGACAGCGACGAAACAGATGGAGATAGCACTGACGAGAGCTAATACAGGGTGAGGCAGTGAAACGGCACGATTTCGATAGTGGTTGTCGGGCGCGGAGGGGGGTTGCGAGAGTGGGGGAAGTGACCTTGGGCGTCTAGAGTGGTGGTAGTTTCAGTAGCCATGGAGCGTTGGTCGAGTGCGCAACGTGCATATGCCGTAAAGGCATATTACAAAAACGCGGATAGTGTGGTTGGTGCTCAACGCGCCTTTCGTCGTGAATTCAACCTGCCGCCACGGGCTCCCGTGCCATCAAGGAAAGCCATTCTCCTTTGGGTTAAAACCTTTGAAGCTACTGCTAGCACAACAAAGAAAAGAGGCGACAGCACAAAAATAATCCGGACACCCGAGAACATTAATCGTGTGCGCGAAGCGTTGGGACGAAGTCCGCGAAAATCCGCGAGACGGCACAGCGCAGAACTTGGTCTCAGCAATCGATCAGTAAGACGGATTTTGAAGAGTGACCTTCACTATCATCCATACAAAATTCAGGTAGTGCAAGCCCTTAAACGTAATGACTACAATAACCATATACGCTTTTGCCAGTCAATGCTTAACGTTATTGAACGAAATGAAGAAAGAGTGCATAACTTATGGATGAGTGATGAAGCCCACTTTCATCTTAGTGGGTACGTAAATAAGCAAAACTTCAGATATTGGTCCTCAGATAACCCGCACGAACTTCATGAAAAACCTCTCCATTCTGAAAAAGTAACAGTCTGGTGCGCAATGTCATCTCGTGGAATCGTGGGGCCCTATTTTTTTGAAGATGAAGATGGCAACACAGTGACGGTAAACTCTGGACGTTATGCTGACATGTTGACCATTTTTGGTCTGCCTGGAATTGATCGACATGATCCAGATGCTGAAACACTCTTCCAGCAAGATGGTGCAACAAGCCATACTGCTAATGTCTCAATGGAATTGCTCAGACTTGCATTTCCACGACGTCTAATCAGCAGGAATGGCGATTTCCCCTGGCCTGCCCGTTCACCAGATCTGTCGGCACCAGACTTTTTTCTTTGGGGCTACCTCAAGTGCAAAGTCTTCCAGGAAAATCCACCAAGAACAAAAGAAGACCTGAAGGAGCGAATTCGACAGGAAATTAACAACATTCCAGTACAGATGCTACGAAACGTCATGGGACAATTTCATCTCAGGCTTAGACAATGTGTGCAAAACCAAGGACGACACCTCACTGACACCATATTTAAAAAATGATTGTTTTTAAGTTAAATCTTTAATTTCCACTCTTGTACTTGAGATCCATGTTCAACTATTATGATTTTACTTGTAAATAAATCTTTGGTGGTTTTACAAAATCGTGCTGTTTCACTGCCTCACCCTGTACGATGAGTACACAAGAATTGAGCTTACAGATATGATGTACTAATTGCAAGTTTTATGACTGACTAATTGTAAGCTTTATGAATTGACGTAGTAGGAATATTTTAAGCTTTTAACTTGTTTATTAGAAATTTAAGTTAGTGACTAACAACAATTTCAATGTTTAATGACTGACTAATTGTAAGTTTCATGAATTGATGTAGTAGTAATATTTTAAGCTTTTAACTTGTTTCTTTAGAAATTTAAGCTAGTGACTAACAACAATTTCAATTTTAATAATTATGTCAATGGCAAGTTTTATGTTCTCATGTACCAGATAGGTAAGGTTTTTAAAGCGTTAAATGCATGTAAAACTACAAATTACATATGATATCATTAACAGTAAGTTTTATATTCCTATAATAAAGTTTCATTGGGCATTTAGAAGAAGCAAATTATTATGAACACAAATAAGTCTGTCTTGATTTAAAGTCTGAACTCATGATAATGAACAGTAACTGTATGCATAGTTAACTAAAACAAAATTTTATCAATATGGCAAATGCATGTTTAAGACATAACTTTTAATCACCACTTAATTTCATACGGTATCTTAACTTACACTAACATTAATTTTAGAATTATAATTTGTTAAATCTACGTATATTTATTTTGTAATAAGTATTTATGGCTGCAATCAGTACTTAGAAAGAGGGCATAGTGGTCCACCTCCACGTTGGTGGGGCACGGGCAACGACACACAGAGTATGGTTGTAGCACTCTGTGTGTCGGCTAAGAGACCAGCCCATATGTTAGAAAGGACCCGTCATATGTATAAAGACGGCGGGTTATCACAAGAGTAGCAGCAGTGAAAAATATATATATATATATATATATATATATATATATATTTGTCCAATGAATACCCCGTTTATCATCTGCATTTCTTCTTGGTGTAGCAATTTTAATGGCAAGTAGTGTTCAAAATGGCTCTGAGCACTATGGGACTTAACATCTGAGGTCATCAGTCCCGTAGAACTTAGAACTACTTAAACCTAACTAACCTAAGGACATCACACACATCCATGCCCGAGGCAGGATGCGAACCCGCGACCGTAGCGGTCGCACGGTTCCAGACTGAAGCGCCTAGAACCGCTCGGCCACATTGGCCGGCTGCCAGTAGTGTACTGGGTGATCAAAAAGTCAGTATAAATTTGAAAATTTAATAAACCATGGAATAATGTAGATAGAGAGGTAAAAGTTGACACACATTCTTGGAATGACATGGGGTTTTATTAGAATAAAAAAAAGTTCACAAAATGTCCGACAGATAGCGCTGGATAGCAAAACGTCAGTGACTGCGCATGACAATCGTGTATAAAAGGAGCTGTAATGAGAGAGAGAATCAGATGCGCCAGCAGTCGCAGCATGTTGACGTTACCTGAAAAGGCGCTTTTAGTGAAGCTGTATTATCAGAATGGGGAATGTGCTAGTTTAGCGTTACGATCCTATCGCCATAGGAAGGGAATTCGAACGGGTAAAGGTCCGTTGACAAATGCAGCTGTGGCAAGAATGATTTCGAAGTTCGAAGCCACGGGTTGTTTAGACGATAGACCCCGTAGTGGCCGACCGAGCACACGGCGTAATGCTGCTGAGACAGTTTAGGAAGAAATGGAGACTGTAGCGGCACGGGGAAGTCAGCGCTCGTGCAGTCGCACGTCGCACCGGCATTCCGTACACTACTGTTTGGTTGGCACTTAGGCGTACCCTCCGATGCTATCCGCACAAAATCCATCGGCATCATGAACTGTTACCTGGCGATTTAGTGAAGTGAGGGCATTTGTGGTGTGGGCGTTTCTAAAGATGGCGGAAGATGACGATTAGTTGAGTAAAGTGTTGTGGACCGACGAAGCTCATTTCACGCTCCGAGGGTCTGTCAACGCCCACAACTGCAGAATTTGGGTTACCGAAAACCCTAGAACTGTCGTGGAAACCCCATTGCACCACGAGAAAGTCACGGTAAGGGTTGGATTTACCACATCTACCGTTATCAAGCCTTTTTTTCTTCGAGGAAATGCGTGATTCTGGTTTTGTAACTGCTACCGTGACGGGTGAGAGGTACGCCGATATGTTACAGAAGCGCATCATCTCCAGCCTGGCTGGTAAACACGTGCTGGAACGTACGATGTTTATGCAGGATGGCGCACCACCCCATATTGCTAGACGCGTGAAAGATCTCTTGCGCGCATCGTTTGGTGATGACCGTGTGCTCGCCGCCACTTTCGTCACGCTTGGCCTCCCAGATCCCCAGACCTCAGTCCGTGCGATTATTGGCTTTGGGGTTACCTGAAGTCGCAAGTGTATCGTGATCGACCGACATCTCTAGGGATGCTGAAAGACAACATCCGACGCCAAGGCCTCACCATAACTCCGGACAAGCTTTACAGTGCTGTTCACAACATTATTCCTCGACTACAGCTATTTTTGAGGAATGATGGTGGACATATTGAGCATTTCCTGTAAGGAACATCATCTTTGCTTTGACTTACTTTGTTATGCTAATTATTGCTGTTCTGATCAAATGAAGCGCCATCTGTCGGACATTTTGTGAGCTCATGTATTTTTTGATTCTAATAAAATCCCATGTCATTCCAAGCATGTGTGTCAATTTGTACCTCTCTATCTACATTATTCCGTGATTTATTCAGTTTTCACATTTATACTGACTTTTTGATCACCCGGTATATACTGAAGTCAGCTGATCTTTTTTCCAGCCGCTTGCGACTTTGCGCTGGGCGAGAGACTGGCGATAAATGCGAGCTAAGTAAGTGGTCTATGCCGTAGAGTACTCTGTGTAAAACCAATATTTGATTCCATCTGGCCTGGCCTGTGTGGCCGCGCGGTTCTAGGCACTTCAGTCTGGAAACGCGTGACCGCTACGGTCGCAGGTTCGAATCCTGCCTCGGGCATGGATGTGTGCGATGTCCTTAGGTTAGTTAGGTTTAAGTAGTTCTAAGATCTAGGGGGCTGATGACCACAGATGTTAAGTGCCATAGTGCTCAGAGCCATTTGAACCATTCCATCTGGACCTGGAGACTTAAACTGATCAGCCAATCACTGCCGACCGCGACACTGTACGCCGCCTGGTGGCGTTGCGGGACGTGAAGCAGTAACAAGTGTGAGTCAAATGAAAACCTTAAATTTGTAATAACAAATCGAAATTTCTCGCTATTATCCTGTAAGTTGGTAAGCGTGCTACAAACAGCGTGCAGAATGGTCTGTAGGTGGCAGCATAATGCAGATGTACACATACCGTCGCAGTATCAGTATAAAGATGGCCGCCCCATTTGCGACTTGCACCAGGGAGGAACAGCGTTCTGTTATTCGGTTTTTGCGTAATGAAGGTGTGCAATCTATTGAAATTCATCTACAAATGAAGGTTCAGTACGGTGATATATGTTTGTCACAGCAGCAAGTCTACGAATGGAGTAGGAAGTTCGCAAATGGTGTGACTTCAGTGGAAGATGCTCCTCGTCCAGGTCAGGCACAACGAGTTGTGACTCCACAGAACATTGCAGCAGTTGAAGCCATAGTGAAGGAAAACCGCCGAGTGACACTGAATGACTTTGCAGCATGTTTACAGATTAATCACGGGTCAGCACATCACATTATGCATGATGTGCTTCAGTTTCACAAAGTGTCTGCAAGCTGGGTGCCACGGCAGCTGGCCCAAGAAATGAGAGAACGAAGTGTTGATGCTTGTGAAGAACTTCTTCGGCGCTTTGTACGAGAAGGTGATGGCTTCCTTGAAGAATCGTTACTGGGGACGAAACCTGGGTTCACTTCCACCAACCGGAAACGAAGAGAGCGAGCAAGGAATGGCGCCATTCCTCATCACCAAAACTAAAGCAGTTTCGAACAGAACCATCAGCAGGGAAGGTTATGCAGACTCTCTTTTGGGACGAAAAAGGCATCATTTTGGAGCATTACATGCCTAGAAGGACCACTGTCACCAGTGCATCATACACAGATCTCCTAAAAAATCACCTGCGGCCTGCAATCAAATCAAAGCGACGTGGATTGCTGTCAGCAGGTGTCCTTGTGCAACATGGCAATGCAAGGCCCCACACTGCCCATACAACAATCACAGACCTGCATTTTGAGTGTCTTCCTCATCCACCATAATCACTAGACCTTGCCCCAAGTGATTTCCATGTTCGGACCACTTAAAGACGGAATGGGAGGGAAGAAGTTCCGTTCTGATGAAGAGGTACGCCACGCGGTGCATGAGTGGTTGCGCGGTCTACCAAAAGAATTTTTTTCTAAAGGAATTTATGCATTTTGTAAGAGCTGGAGGACTTGCATTGAGCGTGGGGGAGATTATGTTGAAAAGTGATACAGCTTTTTACCACTTCTGCACAATATATAATATTTTTAAAAATATTTAAGGTTTTCATTTGACTCACGCTCGTATATAAGCGGAGCAGACACGTACAGGGGATCGCCTTAGCGCAGATATGGACTGTAAAAGGGGAAATTCATTGAGATAAGCGATTTCGACATATCCTGTGAACGAGTATCTAGAAAAAACGGCGAAAGTGGTCGAATGTTTACGTGCTACGTTCGTGAGTATCTACGGAAAGAGGTAGAAGGACAGTGAATCTTCCACTAGGCGCTAAATGGTGGGACATCCACGAGTCTTCGCCGAAAGTAGAGGTCGGAGGCTTGTCTGTTCTGTAAAGCAGGACAGATGGTGATCTGTAGCATCTCTGCCGAAAGAGCACAATGGTGGGGCACGCACAATGTTTCGGGACACACAGTTCGTTGTACATTGTCGCAGCAAACCACCCGTATGTGTTCACATGTTGACACAGCGACATCGTCAATTACGGTTGCAGTGGGTACATCACCATCGGGATTCGACCGACGATCAATGGAAATGTGTCGACTCTTCGGGTGAATCACATTTTTGCTGCGCTAGGTCGATGGTCGCCTCCTCAAACACCGTCATCGGAGGCTCGAAACGTGCAGTACGCCACGGACGCAGGCTGGGTGGAGCAGTATTATCTTATGGGAGATATTCTCCTGAGCTTGCATGGGACCTGTGGTAGTAATCGAAGGCACGCTGACAGTTGCGAACCACCAACATCCCTTCATGCTTGATGTCTACCCCGACGACGTCTTCCTTCAGCAGTATAACTGTCCGTATCTCGGAGCCCGACCCGTGCTACAGTGGTTTGAGGAGAATGATGGTGAACTCACTTTGATGTCACGGCGACCAGATTCGCCTGATGTAAGTCCTATGGAATTCATCGGAGTCGCTATTGGGTGCTATCGCTACGTACGCATATCAGCGGATCATTATTTACGCGTTTTTCATTACCCTCCATAAACCTAACAGCAAACTGTCGGATTCCTGATACGCAGAATCTGTGATGTATTTTGTTCCAAAGAGGGACAAACAATTTATCAAGCAGGTGGTCATAATGTTTTGACTCGTCACTATACTTCTTTCAACTCTTTCAGTTGTTTCTCTACGCCAGGGCAGCTCATTACTACGTACTGCATACGGAAGTCAGTTCGATAGTCAAACGTCAGTGTGTTTGTTCGATTCTTCTGCGTGAATAATTTCTTAAACTCGAAATGAAATGAAATGTCGTGTGACGGGGGCCTCTCGTTGGGTAGACCGTGCGCCTGGTGCAAGTCTTTCGATTTGACGCCACTTCGGCGACTTGCGCGTCGATGGGGATGAAATGATGATGATCAGGACAACACAACACCCAGTCCCTGAGAGGAGAAAAATCTCCGACCCAGCCGGGAATCGAACCCGGGCCCTTTGGATTGACAGTCTGTTGCGCTGACCACTCAGCTACCGGGGGCGGACTCTTAAACTCGAAATTACGCTTTGCTGTCTTCAGCTGTCATACCAGGCCCTTTATTTACTGGGTTAACTGTGAACAACACATTATTAAAAATCCAATTAACAGTTATTTTTATTGGAGTAAACCTTACTTTCTTTCCCCAACACTTCTGAGGATTAGCAGGAATAATACGTCAACGTGCGACTGGATGCTTAGCGATTTTACACAGGAAGAGAATTTTCTCGAGTTCTCGGTCCATTCCCTCCCCCGTTGAGCTTGGGCGCCCTAGGACACAAAACGGGAGAGGCACTGGTATCCTGGACTTAATGAGTAACGCAAGCTTTCGGCATGCCCCGCTATGTGCTGTTGAACAAAGCGGTTGTAAACCGGAATCAGATTCATTTTCTTAGTATTTAGACTCAACTGTTATCCGATGAATGCAAGGGTGTCAAATTAATTTATTTAACCAATTTTGGCGTAAATTTCACGTGGAAGTGGAACTTTTGAACTTGTCTTTGTTCATGCTGCCACATTTAGGATGCTTGGATTTGTAATAGTTCAGATGCCCAGTGACTTGTATTCCTGTCGTTAATTCCACTCTATTTAACAGGTGTGTGTGGCTACCAACTTATCCACATACAGTTTGGTGCACGAAATGTGTCACCATTTTGTTTTTCAATAAACGCTTTACTATCAAGACAAACTCAAAGGAACATGTACTACCACGAAAAACACTCTGGAGAATTGTTCTAACTCAACACATGCTAAATATGTCCACCATTTTGATTCCTAATACGAGCAGTGATGTCAGCGATAACCCTATACCACATGTTTCCCGGAATTTCACTGCATGCTTGAAGAATAAGCTCCATTAAATCATGTGGACTTTTCGTTTCCTTCAGGTATCCCCAAAGAAAGGAGTCTTACGAGTTCAGACTTGGACTATTGGCGGCCCAAAATTGTCCGTCACAGAAACGGCCTGGAAATGTGACTCAAATGACCCGCATGTCGAAACACTCGAGTAAGAAGTCCAACGGAGTATTTGTGGAGAGTGGCCATGCTCCATCTTGCATGAACCAGTGCGTGTTGAATGGCAACAAAGCAGCAAGAAACTGTGCGACGAAGTTATTGCGGAGCACGCTCAAATAACGCACAGTTTCACAGTTACTTCAAAGAAGAAAGGTCCAATAAGTCCATGACTGAAAACTGTAACCGACACTGTAATCCTCCAAACATGATGTCGTTCATGAAACGCTGGCAGATTTTCAATAGCCCAAAAGCGTGCATTTTGTTTGTTAACAGCACTGTCCAAATGAAAATGTGCCTCCATCTGAAAACCAAACGTTGTTGAGAGTTCGTCCCCTATCCTCTACCCAGCAGACAAACAGTGGTCTCTGCCACTCGTATTCCGAGTGAGCTTCTCAGCAGAGGTAATCTTGTACGGGAGGAGGTCACTTTTAAGAATCCATTGAACGGAGTGGCTGGATCTGCCCAGTTGCATTCCCGCCTTTTTTGCACAATGTGCCGGGGCTCTTCCATAGAGCAACTGGTATCACTTCAATATTCTCCAGCGAACGGACTCCGTCCAAGGTTGCTTCACTTTCAATCAGGACCGTTCTCGTACAAACTGATCATAAGCCCGTGAATGGTTATCTTCCTAGGGGCCCACCACGTGTTAAACTGCTATTGAAACCGCCTCTGAGTCGAAACAGGACTTCTCGCTTCGTGGAAAAGTAACACACCTGACGATCGCTGCTGCGTTGTTAGACGTCCACTGTCGACCATGTTGTAAACACTGTTTCCTAGCGATGGTATCGTGAATTACGCGCCGTTTCGTAACTTGTTTGTCCAAGCTCTACTGCTACTGCTGCTGAGATGCTCAACGAGATAACATTGTGCTCGGAACAAATGTATTTAATCTAGATTGTGATGAGATTTCTTTGTGGGGCCTATTACAGTTGGGTGCCAGCCACCATGTGCTCTTAGAACCTGAGTTAAAACGTTTTAGCCGAAGTATACAGGATGAGTCACGAAGATATGCAATTATTTTATATGTTAATCTACAAGTAAAATTAAAGAAATAGGCTCATATAAATATAGTTCCGCAAATGTTTAGTTACAGAGCAATAGCTAATAAAAGATTCTGTCTGAAATTTAGCAACTTCATTAATACGAAGCCATTGCAAAACTGTACAAGGTTAAAGTAAAGCACGATTTCTATTTATTTTGTCGTTATTTATCTGGTGAATCTAATAAAACATGTCTCGGACATGTATCAGCAGTAGTTTTCCAAAACATCCAGAGTAGCAAAGAAGTAATTTAGTAAAATTTTTAATTTATTAACTACCTGGCCCAATTTGTTTTTTAAATTCCAACTAATTGCACCAAGTTTTCAATAAAAGTCGTAGGGAATTTAATTTTGGAAAAACGATGGTGATAACGTTAACTGAAACTGTATGAATGTGTCAGGTAATCGCTTTTATTAATATCATACAGATTATTGTAATTCAGTGTAAACCATCCCTTAGACTGTGAAATGCCTAACCGTTAAGAGATACATCATGTACTGGTACCCAGGCTTCACTCAACAGCAACCACAATATCCTCACCGTCGTCTTCACGTATTGAGTGCTACATTACCATCACATTTGCCATAAGTAAACAACATATCGGCGTATTCCTCTGTTGTAAATTTGAAAGGCATCCGAATTTCATAAATAATCAACAGACTAATACAGTTACTAAGTGGTTTCCCTTAAATACATTGTTATTATTATGTTCTTTCACTAAACAATACAGAAAACTAACTCACTTCAAGGTTAGGAAACGACTAAAACAACTCACTAACGGTTGCCAACAATGACATAAACGTTTCTAAATCATTAATGGAAAGTAAACAGATTTACTTGTATGATATTCTTTGCTTCTTTGGATGTTCTGGAAAACTACTGCAGATATGCGTCTGGGACATGTTTTATTAGATTCACGAGATCAATAACAACAAAATAAATGGAAATCATGCTTTACTTTAATCTCGTACAGTTCTGCGATTGCTTCTTATTAGCGAAGTTGCTAAATTTCAGGCAAAATCTTTTATTAGCCATAACCCTGTAACTAAATATTTGCGGGCCTATGTTTATATGAACTCTTTTCTTTAGTTTTACTTGTAGAATAACATATTAAAATACTTGCATATCTTCGTGAATCACCCTGTATACTGAGTTGTTTACTCTCCAAGTTCGCTGATGCACCACAAACAGTTTGAACTAGTAAATTTTGTGAAATTAATGCTATTGGTTACTTAATCTTTGGCTGGCATCCTACCGCCAAGTGTTTGTGAATTTAATGCATATCCATTTTAACTTACATGGGTCTTGTCGACTTGATTCCAGTGATAAAACACAGGGCTGTGTAGGTCAAATACACAGGGTTTAGTAAGCTTTCGAGTCACGTGAGATTTTTGGCACTCGTCCACATGTGGTTCATTGTGTGCTCACACCGTTCAGTAGCATGACCAAAGATTACTTAAGCGTTACTGGTAAATGGGGTTATGGCAAATAAATGACTATCCTTTCGTGTAACAAATTAGTAAGCTATTAAACTAAATATATCTTCCCCCTACTATGTATATAGTGATGAATACTTGGTGTAGCCGTGTGGGTACCCACTTAGCACTGGCTAATTCTCTCTCCACCTCCTCTATGTGTGGTTTAGCATACGTAGAATAACATGGCCAGTAAATGCACAGTCCGTAGGGCAGACGTGTTGTGAGTGGTAATGGCGGGGGTTACCGACAGTCGCTGCAAGGGAGATGCCGAATGCTAGAGGGGAAGTACCATTCTAAACTGAGGCCTACCCTCATATTTTTGTAATGAAGTAGAGCACCTCTACACCCAAACTTGAATGATGACCATGAAATAGATCTACTGCCACCTCTGATATGGATAGTATCTACAAATAATTCCACTGAAAATTTATTTCTGCCTGGCTACTAACCATTTGTAATTTGTAGAGAAGTGTAATGAATGGTGAATTTTGAGTAAAACCTACACATCACTTGTTGCCATGTTAAAATTTGGTTCTTTACAGAGAAGTTTACACAATGTCACCTCACTAACACATTGTGCAGACGCAGCTGTGAGAGAATTAAGTTTATTAAGTGAGGAATTGAGGAAAAGTAAGGTCAACAGCTTATGAAAAATCACATCCTTGGTACAAAAACAAATATGTAACGTTCTCACTTATGTTATCCCAAAACTCACAGAATTTATTATTTCACCAGCTATTGATGACCTTTAAAAACTACATTCATTCATTGAAAAAGTCTGTAGCTAGTGGAATAACAAGGTAGATTATAGAGTTTAGCATAGTAACTTTATAGCAAAATACTCTCCTCTTTGTGTGCTGTCATCTGCCAAAAACTCATGTCGATATCCCAAACTTTATGAAATATGAAGAATGTTGCGGATATTTCATTCTGGCTTTCCGCTGGCGCATGCCATCGCAAATGAGTATACTAAATCAGATCAGGTTTCTCGAGATTTGTGACAGATAGAGACCTCCATCCAAGTCTAAAAAAAATTCAGTATCTTAGCTAAATTTCATATACAGCAGCATATTATGTAATATGCACCAAACGCAAAATCACAGCTACCCCTACTTTTCATTGCAAACTTTTTCGAATTTCGCGCAATGTCTTACTTACATGCAAATATCGCAATAACTATAACCATTAAGGTATGATGGGCATGTCAGATTGCAGGGTATGTGCCTCGATTCTGTCGTCACAGTGCATTGCTGACTGACTGGAAGCCAACAAACAATGGTGGCCTCCCCTTTTGAACAAACGAATGAACTTGCCCAGAGCTTGGGATGAAAATTGGTCACTGTGTGTCAGCCACTGTATCTTGCACTGTCTTTTTTGTCTGCATTCTTCTTTGTAGTACGCATCTGAGTGGAACTGAATTTACATCCTTTCTACTCTCACTCTTCCCTGCCACCACCACCAACAACAACACCAACGTGAATATGTACTGCCTAAGACAAAGTTACAATTCGGTTTCCCTTGAAGATATAAATATTGACATTAAGTCATTAAATGTCCTTTGAAATGAAATTTGTTTCATACTAAGAAAGTTACAAGGATTATCCAGGAATCAGTGGCTTAAATAGCGGCTCCACAGATCCCGAAGTGTATTCTAATATTCATTTTAGACATGCAAACTCATTACTGAGAAGTGAACAGAACTGTACAAGCAAGCATTTCGTATCCTTTGTTGTTTAATATGAACAAGAATGATACAGCGTGTGGTGGCCAGTGCACCAATTACATTAGTGCCATTTTTCTACAAAACAGGGGCCAGTACACCAACTCTCGAATGCACTTCCTTCTTCAGTGTGTATATCCTTCATTTAGTGTCGACAACAATAAGCTCACCAACTAAGAATCCTTTAAGTTTTATATGTTTTTGTGATGGACGTGGTGTTACAGTGCAAGTTAAATGTTAATAGAGGGTGATTCAGACATTTCTAGTGTTTGCATAGGTTTTCTGCGCAATGTAATTTATTAAGACAGAGATAACAAACATATATAAAACAATATACACACACACACGCGCGCGCACGCACGCACGCACGCACGCACATGCACACACATGCACACGCACACACACACAAACGTATTTCAGTTAGTATTTAGTTTTGCATATATCAACCTGTTTTGCTTGAAATAGGTCATAACAGTGGACGCATATTCAGAAAAGTGAGGAAATATCAGATTTCACATATAAAAGGTACAGGAAATTTAAATATCAGTGTTACAGATGCTGGTCCTAAATGTGAAGAACAATTTTTGAAAAAGTCACTGAGTTCATCGAAGAAAAAAATTAGTGAAGGGATTGATGATACTGTGTACAGTTCCAAAGACAAGTTTTCCCTTTGGATTTAGATTTATTGGCGCAGAAGTACTGGCCAATATGATTAGTGTTTGATGTGCACATGGTAATTTGGGGCAAAGGGCCTTAGACTGTATGATGACAGTAACAGAATTGGCATTGTAAGTAATATACACATCTAGTGTAAAGTTCGTAAATATGATGTTCATTTCAAGACTTCCCCCCTCCATGGGAAGATGTATGAAGCAAATACAAGATTGTGTTATGGCATGAGATGCTTAGGCAGAGAAGGCACAAATTTGTTTTGTGGCTTGATGACTATGCCTGCACCAGCGACTAGATTCAGTGATCACAACTGAACATTCCCCAGTGCTCTTGAAGTTGAGTGCAAGGAGGACATGAAATCAGCTGTCTGGGAAGCTGTAGATATTAACAATGAAGGGGAAGAAGGACACTGTGTAGCGAATATAGATATGTGATTCTCTTGTGATGGGACCTGGACATCCTTTCATAGTGTATCATCTGTCATTAGTGTGGATGCAGGAAAAATCTTAGATTTCCAAGTAATGAGCAAATATTGCTCTCAGTGTTACACAAGAAAGAACAACAATGGCAGTGTAGAAGAAATGTGGCAGCAGGAACACGAGAAAGTGTGCAGCAAGAATTGCCAGTGATCAAATAGTGGGGATGGGATGAAACTAATATTCCAAAGGCCAGTTAAACAATATGGTGATAAGGAATGTGAAGAATCTAGATGATGCAAATTCCAGTAGTTTTAAGCTCACAAACTAAAATTGAAAAATTGGAATATGTGGGGCATGTCCAAAAGCGAGTGGGAGGTAGACTTCCCACATTGAAGAAAGAAATTAAAGGCAAGAAATTAAAGATGGAAAGCCACTGGGAGGTGTTGACAGACTGACAGACAAGGAAATTCACACTTCACAAATGAATTATGGAAAAGCAATCAGGGATAACTTACATAGAGCGAAAACAATGCAGCAAGCTGTGTGGGCAATATTCTTTCACAAACTTTCCATAGATGATAATCCTCAAAATTCTTTTTGTCATATATCGTGGTACAAATATCATCAGGCAGAAGCCAGTGGAAAGCCACACACTCACAAAAATGGTTGCTATTCTAGAGTTTATAAAACCAACTTTCTAGTACCTAGCCACTCCCAAACTTCCGAAAAAATGTCTACACAGAATACAACTCAGAGCTACAATCACCTGATATAGATGCGTTGTCCAAAAACTTTATTTGTGTCCTCAGTCATCCGCAGCTCGTGGTCGTGCAGTAGCGTTCTCGCTTCCCACGCCCTGGTTCCCAGGTTCGATTCCCGGCGGGGTCAGGGATTTTCTCTGTCTCGTGATGACTGAGTGTTGTGTGATGTCCTTAGGCTAGTTAGGTTTAAGTAGTTCTAAGTTCTAGGGGACTGATGACCATAGATGTTAAGTCCCATAGTGCTCAGAGCCATTTTGTGTCCTCAGCTGTTGTGAAGATAGCGGCATGTGATGCCTGTCTAGTTTTCAGTAGTGGAAATATAGATAGGTAGGATTAAATGCCTGCAGGGACTAGGCTACCATCCAGGTGCATTCACACTGCAGATACTCGGAAGCATCGATGAAACTTGACTGGATAAATCTCAGGCAGTATAAAAAGAATCCAAAAGTTCGCTAGGCAAAGGAGCAGGTGAAGAGATTACTCCAGAAATACGAGAAAGAGAATGAAGATTATGGATATGTACAGCATTAGTCATTAGAGGTAAGGCAGTACTGTAAAAGATTGAAATAAAAACTTAAAATGCAAATTGGCATAAAGTGCCTTTTTTGAGCTATAATGTACCTTTTCTTAGAAACTATAAAAGCTAGTATTCTGAAATTTGGACAGTTCTTAAGAATTACTTACTGAATAATAGTGTGCAGCACTTTTCTGTTATCTTTTCTCTGAGAAAAGTTCTCCTTTAAAATTTGAGAAAAATAAAGCAGTCCCAGGTAACATAAAACTAACAAATTAGTTTCAAACCAACTATTAACTTAAACAAAAATCTGTTCCACGCGTTTTATTAGCCTCTTATGCAGTTGTAAACTATGAAATTCCAGTTATTCTTTGAGTAGTTTAAGAGAAAAGGTACATTATAGAAATAATGGTAATTAAAATTCAAAACCTTATAAAATGTATATCGATGCGCATTTTCGATCAAAAATTGCACAGAACATCAAGCATTATGTTGTACATAATAGTTTCAAGTTTTACTACTGTAGCTGTAATATTTTTTTAGATACTTATGTTTAAGTTCAAGAATGTATTTTGCCTTATGTCTGTCCTTAAGTTAAAACCACAATGCTTAGAAAGAAGTCCTATTTAAGTTGTGGTCAAAAGAGAAAATCAAATGCCTGCTAAGATGAAGTTAAAAAGACAATGAAGATAGGTACAACTTTCCAGCTATCAGCTACTCATTCAGAACAGTTTTCTATTAAAATCTGCAATGAAAGTGAAACTGGAGAAAGGTCTGACGATTAAAAACTTAAGTGAGCAGAAGTCCCAATTTGGCTGGTACAGTTTTTGAGTTTTTGGAGCCCATTCCACTCGCACCCATTGGGTTCTGCCGGAACGCCTAGATGTTCTGCTTGTTAAAAATCAAAACACTCTGGAAGTATTGAGCAACAACGGCTGCCTTCTGGAAAGGTATTTTCTCCCAATCATTACTAAAAGTACGGACTGCATCGGGAAATTATTGGCCAAATAAGGGGTGGAAACGATCTTTAGAGCTATCAAGAAGATTAATGAATATTTAATAACGACAAAAGATGCACAGTGTCCCTTAGTAGCACCTAGGGTATATAAAATTCCGTACACTTGCGGGCAAGTGTGTACTCAGCCATTAAAAGAACTGTCAGTATCTGCATAGCCGAACACAAAAGAAACTGTCGTGTGGGACCTGCAGAAAATCGGCCATAGCAAAATATGTTTTTCGAGATGGGAGCCAAGAAATAAAATTCAGTGAGATGAGCGTTTTAGCAAGGATATCGCATTATCATGCAAGCATGTATAGGGAAGCAATCGAGATTCGTAAATATCATAAAAATTTTAACAGAAAAGAAGAATTTTTGAAGCTAGACAAAATATGGATGTCGACTTTGCGCCAACTGAATTACAATCGATTATTTAATCGAGAATGATGACGCTATTCAGACATAGCTTCACAGTTGGCATCACTTGACGTACGGTGGTGCCCTCTACGTGCTCCATAAATGTGAGAGCCCCTCAAGCCTTAGTTGCAGTAGCCGTTTTATCTCGAAAGATGTCTCCTCCAGCTGCAGACGAAACGTCAGGAAGCAGTTTCGTACATCGACCACGCAAGGGCACCAATACGACAGCATGTACGGAGCGGTGGGGGGGAGGGGACGGTAGGGGGTGGTGGAATATTTGGGTGTATGGAGTATTTTTATTATTTTGGAAGACCAATTGCGACTTGTAAGTAATCCTAAAAAAGTTCCAGTTCTGACAGTGTTAAAAACTTGCATAATAGAGACTTTACAATCACTATTTTGGGAGAAGAAACAGTTGATTACGTTGTATTATTTCCTTTCCCTGAAGATATATGGGGGCTGCCACCTCCCACCCACCCCCCTCCTCTT
This sequence comes from Schistocerca cancellata, assembly GCF_023864275.1. NCBI lineage: Eukaryota > Metazoa > Arthropoda > Insecta > Orthoptera > Acrididae > Schistocerca > Schistocerca cancellata. Next base: position 289,975,727 of record NC_064631.1, on the reverse strand, counting down.
GCCCCTGAGTATGTGCGCCCTTGTGACCATGGCCTCAACCTGAAAGTTTCAACTGAAGAAGACACGGATCTGGAAAGCTTACATTGTACGAAGTACAGTTGTTTGGAATTCTGTGACTTCTTAAACTTAAAGTGAATAAAATATTCCTTCGTCACAGAAGTATGGGGGCATGAACCGCTGAGTGTTTAAAGCTGTGTATAATTATTTCTTAAATGTTGAGTCTTGTCTACTACCTTTTAAAATTTAAGTGTATGGTAACCAAGTGGCTGTTAGTGTAAGTGTTAAATGTGAGAAAGTAACCTAAATGCACACTTAGATTGCTAAAGAGTGGCTCTCTCCTGAATAAAAGAAGTACAAGCGATTACCTGCTAAGTGCTGAACATTGTGATGATGAAATGTAAGCTCTAAGCCAATGCCTGGGCCACATTTAGAATACAATCACTATAAGTGAGAAGGCTGGCAGAAGGAGAATTGTTACTATCTTTAATGAAGGTTCAGGTATGTTCTTTTATTGAAAATGCAGGAATAAACTAATGTGTACGCTTTTAAGATTACTTATAGCAATATCTGATGCATGTATTAATAGGCCATATTTTAAAATACTGTTTATCCATTTTGAGGCACAAATCAGCAAATTGACACAACACAGCATGAGATCCTTGAACCTGACTGAACATGTAGGGAATGTAATAAAGATTTTGATCTCCCTTAAAAAGGGCAAAGAAACCTATCAAACAAGCATTTGATCCTCAAGATAGGATGGAAGCAGGTCAGCAGAACGTTTTCTGTGGTGGAAATGAGAAAAGAAAACTTCTGTTCAATTAAAGCCCTGGATATCATAGAAGGAAACAGAGGAATGGCAGGCATATCTAAATCAGAGGGAAAATCCTCCAAAACTTCAGTTACAGTATTCATAAACTGTAACCTTGAGTTTACAGAAGTGGGTTTTAGGAGATCCAATATTGGTCCCCCATGAATACCCCTTCTGCAGCATTTCCATCAAGATAAGTTTGAAATAAAATTAGAACAATGCAAAAATCTTCAGAAGATGAAGAACTACACTCCTCCACTTCACCATTAGTTCTATAACGATATATCCCATTCCTGGGCAGTCGTTACCATAGGTGTAAGCAGAGGGAGAGGAGAAAGAAGAGGACACTGTCAGAGAAGGGGATGAGGAAGACCGAAAAATGCACAACATCACGATCCAGCATCACAAGTTTTTCCCAGGAACTGACATTCTTCAAGATATACTGCTGAAGGACATGATTATGCATCTATAGACACGGATTGTGTGGAGATTATAGAAGGTGACTAACACTCTCATATGTGTTGGAACTAAACTAACATATTTTGTTTTGGCATTTTAAATTATTTTACTATTTATATATTTTTTCAGCTTGTTATATTTGTTTTGCTATCATTACTCACATATCGTTGTTTTACAATGAACATAGGTTGTACTGTGTATATTATGCGTTTTGTACAAAAGATTTTCAAAATATAGCACAGTAAATAAATTTTTTTCCACTTGTACACATTTTACTCTCAAAAGTTTCAGGACACAAGGAGTATAAGTTCCAGGATTTTTAATATATCATAAAAATAATGCACATCCACTACAATGTCCAACCATAGGTATAAGTACACACAATCTAACACATCATTAGGAAAAAATATCTCAAGTTTTTATAGTAACTCAGTTTGTTAACAGCCATTTAACTTATGTAGTACTTTACTCAGACACTTCAGCAAGCACTTGTACCACTTACACTCTCGGACCCTCAGTTATACAATAACTATAAACGTGGCAAGGTTTAGATTATGTTTGTTGCATTATCATTTGGTGTCTATGATCCATTTCTTTGCAAGGTTTACTTGTGTATAAGAATTACAGAGCAATGATGCATTCCGAAGAGTGAACATGTATAAAATTGATCCCAGCTTCTATTCCCAGAAATATGGTCCTGTGTTTGAAAGTTGAAAGAGGACATCAGTACAGCTACAAAAACGAAACTGGTGAAGATCTCACAGTTTGTTAAGTTCATGGAGCACATAACATCAGCTGCAAAATGAATTGGATGTAAATACTGGTGAAGCTTAATTTGAAAATGGACCACCAACAACAGATGCCGATTTGCCACCAATAGATTGTTCGCCTCAACTTCAAGATAATCAGCAAAATGCAACTTTTACCAGTGACAGACTATGATTCCAAGGTAAAGTGAATTAAAAATTATAAATAGCAGGCCACAGAAGGCTTAGGGTCCTTTCCCCAGAGCGTAAGACCATAAGATCATTTAGATGTGATTATTATCACAATTATACCAAAGCAGGCGCAGATAATTGAGCAATCTTGGCTAGGCTTTTTCAGTATATTGTTTAGCCTGCTAGTTATGTGGACGTGGAGAAAATGGATGGCATGATGAACAAATTAATGACTACCAGGATCAAAGCAAGATCATAAAAGTACATGACACCTGTGCTACACACTTAAATGTGTGTATTACTTATGACATGTGGGAACACAGCGAAACCATCAATACACTTTTTGATGAAGCGCATGCCCAAATGGAAGCCATAATTTCTAGAATACTGGATGTAACAGGGACTTTAGCTCTACATCAAATAACATTCCACAACCGCTGTGTACCTGAAATAGAGAAACAGAGTGGCAATTTCGTAAATATAATACACTACCTTTCTAGATATGATCCTCCTCTGAGGGTGCATCTTTCAAATTAAAAATGATAAAAAATATGATAAAATATTTGAGACCAAAAATTCAAAACATGTATTCTCTTCATTTCTTTCTATGGCGGCACTGAAAGATGCAGTCTATCATGAAGCCCCAATTACCCCAGACGATACGCGCCATCGAATGCCACAGCATGCAATGGCATATTGTACAATGTACTTTAACCAGTTCATGTATCTCTCGAATGGTGATTACAAATGTACTTCGAAGTCGGTGGTAAACAATTTGAGCACATGCTTAATAAAAGTGTAAAACTCTGTTTCTTAAGAAAAGTATCTATTTTGTGGATAATATGTCGTCAGTCATCCTGAATAGAATTTTTAGTTCATTTAAAATGTATTCTATATAACTACAGCTTCGATTATCGTCTGCAGACACATTTGTCCAACAAGCATTTTACCCTGAAGAACTATTCAGGTATCTGCAGGCAAAGACAAGTCAGGTATTATTATTTTTTCAAGTCTCTTGTGGTTAATACTATAAATACTTTCTTCCATGAATAGGGCTGTCTATCATTATGAACAACCAACATTTCTATTTCAGCTCTGACAAGCATGCAGCAATGGGGAGCGCTTAAATGGAAAACTGAGTAGCGAAACTGTTTCCACAAAAACCTAGTAACATACACATATGAAAATAGTTTTCCTAAGTCAGTCTGATGCGCCAGACGTTACAAAGACATAGCTGACCCTATATCTATGTTGTATAGTTAATGAGGTTTTATCTTAGTAGTGTAGGCCTGCCTTGCTACATATAATAATGGAGCCTGGCTTGAGAGTTCTGATTGGCAGTGTTTACAGAGCAATAGCTGACTCTGGCTGCATTGCTTTCCAGTTTTACTACATTTATAGGATTCCTTTGCAAAAGGTTTCAGCGCCAGGATTACCGAGCGTTATATTACTTTAACTGTCTTTCCAAGAGCTATTGGATGCAATTATGAAAAGTCCATCTAAATAAAATATCTTTAAATACCTCTGTTGATACCAGAGTTCAGGGTGTTATCCGTAGAAAATTACAGAAAACCTCATTTCATAATCTGGAACTGTTCATGAAATGAAAGGTGTTTTACATCTTATGTATCTTATCTATTTCATTAGTGTTTTCTTTTCTCAAGAACATTGACAGCTTTATCTGTGTTACAGCTGACTTCTTGTATTTTCTCTTGTTCGAGTAAGATGAGTTTAAAAGAATTATGCATATTATTTATGTTGCTTATGAAAGAATAATAAGATTTGCAAAAGGGGATGTAGTGATAATTGCAATCACATACATGTATAAAATATTCATCAAGAATTTAATTAAAAAGATAAAGGATGAGCCTCTGCCTGTATTTGTCAGTTAGGCAAAACCTTGATTTTATTGAATTTTGCGATCTTTTCTAATCAAGAAAGTCTGTTTTGCTCATGTGATGTGAATTAAGCAACTTGAGAATGGAGACCACAGTAACGCTAAAAATCACAGTGCAGTTACTTATTTGCAGTTCTAATTATCAAAATAATTAGCCTGCACTGTTACATGGTCCTGCTCCTTTAATTACGTTGATTGGCTTAAGTGTCCGTGAACTACTTAGGATTTTTCATTATTATTACAGATATTATGATAACTTCCAAGGATTAAATTTTTCTTGTTTCACATCACCTTTAAACAAGAGCACAGTTAGAAAGTGTGCTTAAAACAACAATATATTTTTAACAGATGCCTCATCTATTTCATTCTGACTCCCAGGTGTAATTCTAGCAGAAAAGTCAACTACTGATAAATATTATATGAATTCACAAGATGTTGTAGCTTTATTTTGTTGTTGCTTTCATTCATATAGTTAATATTAAACTTCGCAAGTATGCTAATTTTCATTATTGTTAGAAAATGAAACAGATAAAAATAATGCTGTTTGAACCAGAAAAACCATAAAGCTAGGTGTTCTGTGCATCATAAAGGTGTTCTGTACATCATCACTACTATTTGTATTGGGTCATCTAATGCTACTTCTACTGTACATACATAAAACTATTGTTGTAAACAGTATTTCTTTACATTTATAGCTCTAAATATTACATTTTTTACATTTTTATTTTTCCATATTTTTTAATTTTATATTTTAATTTCAGTGCATTAACGCGATCTTAGTAAATGGGACTGTTGTAAAATGAGCCTTTAATATAGTGTTCATTAAAAAGAACGGTCATGACACTTGGGATCTGTGGAGGATACATTAGCTTATTTGTTTTGGTTGTAAGTATTTATCATGTATTATTGTTTTTATGACATGTTCTACATCCTGGAGGGCCTTCTCACCACAGATCATTTGGAATGGAAATAAATTTAGTCTAATGTAATCTAATAAGAATAGGTGTGCCCCATCCTCCTTGCTGTTCCTGCAATATGGCCTAACAATGTTTATCTAAATATAACAAGATAGCTCACAACTGTAATACGATGTTCTGAAAGCAGTATAATTGAGCATTATTTATGCAGTTTCTTTCATTTATGTTACATACTAACTCATCTATATCGTTCATAAGTCCCTTTATATTTTTGTGAAAGGTTATGTTTGTTTACTGAGGTGTCTTCGAGGCTTCTTCTTCCTTGTGCTTGTGTTAAAAATCTTTTAGATCAGAGGGGTGCACTACTTTCCATCTACCTGCTATTCGTGTGGCTGTCTGTGTGGTTATTGCATTTTCTTCTGTTATTGTTTCTTCCTCTTTGGGCGATGTTACGCTTGATGGTGAGACAACAATTTTAGGGTAGGAGAGCGTTTTAGTTGGAGCTTGCGTTTTCAGTTGCAGGCAAATTAGAGATCATTTTTCTCCTTCAAACTCTCAGCATAAAATGTGTTTTTAGTTATCCTTGTATGTCTGAAAGGTGAGTGATCGCAGAACATTATTCCATATGATATTACTGTATGAAAATGTGTAAAATATGCCAACTTACGGATTCGTCTCTCTGCAAGATTTGCAATGATTATAAGTGCAAATGTGGGAAATGAGGCTGAACTATGTGCTTTATGAGTTCTAAACTGTGCTTTTTCCGATTTCAGCATGGATACCTAAACATTTTGAAGTTTCCACTCTGTACATAATGTCCTCATCATTTGTTACATTTATTATTTGTATAGTAGCTCTAGAGGTGCAGAATTTGAATGTGTCGTGTCTTTTTAAAACTGAGAGAGACCATTTGCAGAAAATGAGTCAATGATATAATTTAAAACATCGTTTACCATTTCTTCTGTTGCTGTATGTATACTTGCACTGATTACAGAATTAGTGTCACCTGCAAAAAGAACTAATTCTGGTTGTAGTACATAAAGAACAAGAGTGGATGTAAAATTGAGCCTTGGGGAACTCCATACGTGATTCCTCCACATTCAGAGTAATCTCCCCTGATTATACTTATTGAGTTACTATGTACAACTTTTCACACTCTTTTGGTTAGATATGATATTGGCTATACAATCAGTTCCCAGTTTATGTGGGAGGATATTGTGATTCATACAGTCAAATGCCTTATACAGGACATAGAAAATATCAACTGGTGCAATTTTCTTATTTAATGCCTCTAAAATTTTGTGAGTGAACGAGTAAATGGCGTTCTCAATAGAGTATCTCTTCTGAAATCCAAACTGTGATTTACTAACGATATTATTGTTGCTCAGCTGTTATGCTATTTCAGAATACGTCATATGATGCGACATGAGGGCCAGTGGGAATTGGTCTATAATAAGAGAGAATTAAAAGTTTATGATTTTATTTAATGATTAGTAAAACTGAGCTGATCCAAAATCGAATAATTTTTTGTGATCGAGAATATAATTAATTTAATATTCTAGGTAGTGGGGAGCAGGCGTGGTAATTATGGCGATAAATTATCACTCGCACTCCTGTCACTTACTGTGAACACTTTTATTCCGCAGTGTATACACAACGCGTGTAGTATAGAGCGTGTACTTCAGAGAGAACCGGTCTGGCAAAGTTACAGTTGTTCTTGCTGCAGCAGAGCAGCGATATTATTTTGGGATGGAATCAGTTGTTCTACGTCCCCACAATGTAACACCTTTTTTGCAAAATTATACTGTATAGAAATTCATAATAATCCTTGAGGATAATTTAACAAATATGTAAATAAATAAAACCATGCATAAAATCCGTCAAGAACAAGAATAACAACATAACAACAAAAAATATGGGAATTGAACATATATGAAAAGTTAAATTGTTTAATTTCACGCTTATTTACTTTTGAGGAATATTTGTTGATTTCACTTTAGACTGTATCCTTATGTTTTACCCAACAGCAGTGTCTGAGTTTTTCTGCCCCTTCTTTTCTGAATCAGATTTTTCATTCTTAGTATCAAAGAAATTTTTATTTGTGGTTGCATATGACCCAACATCTTTGTAGGGTACTTTCTAGCTTCATTTCCTATCTTTAGACATTTTTGTTAGAAACATGCCGGACATAAACATAAAAGCTGTAGTTTTAAATTAATTTGTACAAAAAGGTGTCATCCATAATCATTTTAATCTGTAATTGTCAAAGAATAAATAATCTAATCAAATCTCAATTAACTGATAGCGGAGCCCGACAGGGGATTAGGTACTCACATGACAAACACTAATCAGTGAATTCTATTTTGTTAGAATGATAAGTCTTAATTATTTCATTTGCGCTAGAACTGCATTTTCAGCACTGTATCTCAGTGTTCAGAATGATGTGACAAGCCTTTTATAATTTTAATCTGTATCTTAACATAACAGCATGACTCGGGTTTTAATGACAGAAGTGTGTATTTTTATGCTCCCTGGATATGGTGAGAACTAAGAGTTTTGTGGGGATTTAGAATAGAACTACTATTAGTCGCATCACTAAGTGTGCAACGAACATTAATTCTGAAGTTGTAGTATCAATATACCATGCTGGACATACTTTATGTTGCATTAATTGTTTCAATAATTCGATAATAACACCAGCGTTAACATAAACTTTCCTTCCAAAGTGCAGGGCCGACTTCCATCAACATCCTTCCCTAATCAGATGAGACCGATGACCTCGCTGTCTGGTCTTCTCCCCCAAAACAATCCAACCCATAAACCTCACAGCTGCTAATACAGAGAAACTGTGTGATATTTCAGTTACTAAATATATGCTAGAATGTTGATTTGTATGTGAATGAAAACACAGCTATTCCACTGAACATCCAGAAATCAGAGCCAGCAGATTTGACAGAATCACAAGAATATGGACAACTGGAGAAAATATTTGCGCTTGTTCCTCATATGTTTTAGAGTAACTGCGAACAATAAAGAGATTGATAAACATAGACGAAGTTGATTCGAGTAACCATTTTTTTAATCACACTTAAAGCAAGCGCAAATGTCAACCAGTTGTTTACGTATGTGGTGTCATCTGTGGAGCGCATTCGCCGAAAAAAGACCGCTGGTATCCAGAACATCTGAGACATGTAGCGAGAAGTGAGTCATAAAGGCGTAGAAAGGATGTTGGAAATTGGTGCTTGACGTTTGTGCTAACATTTGAAATATGGTGTTTGCTGTGTGAGGAATACTTTCTCGAACGACACACCAATATCTAAATCTGAGAGTTCAACCTACGCTATGAGCTACGGTTCGCATTTAGTGTGAAGTACGGTGATGATATTTTGGACGTAAACAACAGCAGATAATGTAGTGGCTGTTTACATTTGCCACGAAAACATCAGCATGGCATAATGGTAGATGTGAGTTTTTTTGCAGCCATTGCTTGCATAATTTTCCCTACCGAAATTATTTGTAGTCAGGATAGATTAGTAATGGTAGTGTAAATTTAAGGATGAGAAAGGACGTTACAGTTTTTGATTAAGTATAGTGCTCAGCACTGTATCTCAGTGTTCAGAATGACGTGACAAGCCTTTTATGATTTTAATCTGTATCTTAACATAACTGCATGACTCGGGTTTTAATGACAGAAGTGTGTATTTTTATGCTCCCTGGTATGGTGAGAACTAAGAGTTTTGTGGGGAATTAGAATAGAACTACTATTAGTCACATCACTAAGTGTGCAACGAACATTAATTCTGAAGTTGTAGTATCAACATACCATGCTGGACATACTTTATTTCTGTAGTTTCGTAGGTGACACACTGGAATATTCATAGCTAAGTGTCCCTAATGTGTGCTCTGGTGACTCAGAATTGTCCACAAAAGAGAAATATAGTACATGGATTCAGTCAAAAGTGTAGCTTCAATGTCACGAGAAGTTTTGTATCAGGAAGTCATTTACGGCAGAAACAAAGTAGGCCTATCCCAAATTAACATGTCCATTCAGTGTTGCAAGTTGTGTATGTTACATTAGCCATATTCCATGTTACCTATCCAATGGAGAGTGGTCTCTATGTTGTGTAAACAAGTCAAGGATGTACAGTTCATTCAAGTGCAATGCAGTGAAACATTACATTACTCTAAATTTACAGTACTGATTCTAACTATTCATGAACCTAAATGTTTACTCATATACCATGTGTGTGTGTGTGTGTGTGTGTGTGTGTGTGTGGAAGTTGTCAAAATACCCATTTTTTGAACATATCTGTGCATGATTTTCTTGAATTAACACCAGGCAGCCTATAATTCTTACAGTGCACGCCTGTATTCTGAAAAGATTCTCTCTATAACCTGAATTTCCCCAGAAAATGATTCTATAACTCATTAAGGAATGGAAATAAGCAGAACTATCTATTTTTTCTATTTTTTGACTAGCCTCGTAGCAATAATCATCATACTGAAGACATAGCTGAATCAAGGGGCTTCTTTAATTCTAGGCACTGACTTCGCCACTTGAGGTTGTGATCTGTTTGTGCTCCCAAAAGGTAACGCTTTCTGCTTGTTGTATTTCATTGCTTGAGAGCTTGTGGGGTCTTTAAAAGACATCTTGTCAAAATTCTGTGTGAATCCATTTGTTATAACCATTTGTTTACAGTTTCAAATATTTGATTAGCTGACTTTTTAGTAAGAAGACAGGTATAGTTTCTTATTCCTGCACTTGTATGAAATGAAGAGAAAACAAAATTAGCATATTCTGAAACTGCAAGTGGAAGATCATTTACGTATATTAGAAACAACAAAGGTCTTAAAAACTACTCTTTTGGTACACTGTGTCTAATTGCTTCTAATTCTGAGTGCCTATTGTTATTGATTATCATGGTTCGAATGGCTCTGAGGACTATGGGACTTAACATCTGAGGTCATCAGTCCCCTGATTATAATGGAATTGATACAAATTACAAAAATCAAAACCAAAAACCTGTTGTGCTTACTGTTTTGTAATATCTTTACTTTTTCATTAGGATATCATGGTTCACGCAAGTAAAAGCCTTAGCCAAGTTACAAAATTTTCCCAACGGTAGTAATTTGTGGTTTATTGATTCTAGTGTGTCTTCTGTCAGGGTAAATATAGGTGGTTCAGTTCATAGCCCTTTTTGAAATCCACAGCAAAAAGAAGTATCCAATATATTACTGAATTAAACTAACAACATTTCATTGTAACCATTTGAACATTTATTTTTAAGACAGTTGATAATACTGAAAACTTCTTTTGGAAATGTTAATGTAACTGAATTTTGTCAAACTTGTTTTGGAAGGCTTTTTCTTAGGGATTATAGGCTATTTTCTAAGGGAGTGTTAATACCTAAATTATCTGCTATTGGCAGTTATTATAAGTTTCAGTGATTTTATAGCTATCTTTGATCAGTTCTTTATCTATATTTAAAGAAATTCCAGTTTTCTGATTTGTTTCCTGTCTCATTTTCACAATGTTCACGGTAGGTTTTGTCTCCGTTCTGGAGAAGCTTTTTTTTTCCCTTGAAATAACATGCATTTTGATGCTCTCATGACTTTTTTAATACAGTTTGTAATGTGACTTAACCCTGCCATTCCATGTACATTGATGCAAAGTAGAGTAGTCTCCCAGTTTTTCATTATATTATGACCCCATTTGTAATCCATTGTTTAGATTCATTTAATCTGCTTCCTCTGGTTAGTTTCTTAGGAAATCAGGTTCTAAACTAGACTATGGCTGTATAATATTTTTTCATCTACACCAAGTTTGTTGTGTACATCTTTCCTGTTTGTATTTTTATTTCTTTATTTATCTTTATTCATCCAAGGATCATTTCACAATAGAAAAGGATTTGTCAGTACAGTACCAACCAGTATGTCAAAATATAACACACAGCATACGCAATATGTTTTAAAAGGATAGGACAGGTGTTAGCAAGGGCATAGATTTAGGAACCATCAAAGAATTGGCCTTCACAATGCAGGAAAACCCAAATCAGGATGACCAGACACGACAGCCCATTCTTCCCAAATAGGTCAGTGTCCTAACAACTGCACTGTCTCATTCAGTAATTCTCTGTTGTATTTTGCAAATTCATCTTGAATTCCTCAATTCCTTTGTCATTTATTACCCTTTTAGTTTTCCAGTTGCTTTTATTTATGCCATTCACGCTAATACTGAACTTCAGTAGTTGCCTACTGCAATCTGAGAGCTCATCAACTGTGATAGTTGCACTATAATTTTCCTGCTTCGATGTATGTCCTAAAATGTTATCGGTAGCAGTTCTTTTGCTTCTCATGACACTTGTTGCAAATTTTATTAGTGGAGTTATATTATATGAAATGATAAGTGACTTTGGTTTAACTGTAGAACAGTAAGTATGCTCTAAAAAGTTAAAGTAAAATCTCCACTTAATATTATCTCATTCCAGTTAAAAGTAAAGAAATTTAATAATGTATCAAAGTGTTTCATAAATCATTCAGAGTTAAGAGATGGAGTCCTGTGTATTGTGTTGTTGTTATTATTATTATTATTATTATTATTATTATTGGCTTTCAATGAAAATCAACTTCTGAGTCATTCCATGGTGATGGATGTAACATTTTTACAATTTACATTGGAGTATTAACATGAAAATAAGACACTTAGAGTTGAATACAAGGAGTGTGCAGTGAAGGTTTGTTGATGCAACCTGTGTTGATTTGCCACTAAATGAAGAACAGAATGTGTTGGTCAGTACAAAAACTTCACTTTTCATGGAATGACCTCTTTCTGTAGCATGATCTCCAAAGTCTGGATATCACGGTATTCCTTCCTAAAGTAATGACTCCTTTCTTCGTACTGGACCTTCAGCACCATAACTGGATGCTAAGTAACATCCTTCCTTCCTTCCTTCAGAATTCCTATAAATGTTGTCAAGTGATGTTCAGAAACATGTATTATGTCTGTATGATTTGCAAGCTGCAGTTTATATAAAAAAATTCCAGTTCATCAATTTTACTTCTTAATCCTATAAAATTTTGTTGCAATATGTTTATTTTAACCTCCTTTTTTTATCTTCACATATTTTAGGCCCATAATTTCCAGCTTTGATCCTGATAGTGTGAAATCTGAATTTATTCTGAAAAGTTGCTTTCCTCACACCAGTTACTACTTGGATACAACCATGAATCTTAGTGCGCTCTGCCCCCCCCCCCCCCCCCAAAGATTTTGCTATTAACCCACCCAGTTTCTGTTTATCATACATTGAGATGTAGGCCATGCCTTGTAAAATGCTGCATGCCAATAGTGTCAACAGAAACCAAATCTATATTCAACCCAGCATCTAACAGAAGTATTTGATAAAACTCAGTTGATCTGAATCAAATAGCTGTTCAGGTAGGGCAGGGGCTGGTCACGACACCTCAAACTGACAACAAACTCAACATTTTTATTGCCTGTTGAGGTGTGAAGCTATCTTTACCATGTTACTCTTGACGCTGTTGCCATGGTCTCGGTCAAAACTGTTTCCTGCTCCACCCACTACTGCAGCATGACACTCCTCTCCAAAATCTTTGCATGCAGGACCTATATCTTCCCTTCACATGGCTAAGACTTGTACTTGGCTTGGAAACAAAAAGTGTCCAAGTAGTTACTTCCTAATTCTTCCTTTAACTGACCTACACCTTTTCCGTGACTACCACATAAGTGTGACCATATGTTATAAAATGCAAGACAAAATGATGCATCTGTCTATGAATTATTGATCTGCTCAATTTGTGAAGCTCTCTCTCTTGAATAAATCATCCACTTTTAATGAAATTGCTGCGATTTGTTTTCCTGTACATGTACATCATTGTTCCAATTTCTTTCTGTCGGATAATTCCTTTGTAGTGCATCTCCCCTCTGCAGAACGTCAAAGAATGTATTCTATATCTAAAAAGAAAGATGATGAGACTTACCAAACAAAAGCGCTGGCAGGTCGACAGACACACAAACATACACACAAAATTCAAGCTTTCGCAACAAACGGTTGCTTCGTCAGGAAGAGGGAAGGAGAGGGAAAGACGAAAGGATGTGGGTTTTAAGGGAGAGGGTAAGGAGTCATTTCAATCCCGGGAGCGGAAAGACTTACCTTAGGGGGAAAAAAGGACAGGTATACACTCGCGCGCGCACACACACACACACACACACACACACACACACACACACACACACACACACACACACACATATATCCATCCGCATATACACAGACACAAGCAGACATTTGTAAAGGCAAAGCCTGACGAAGCAACCGTTTGTTGCGAAAACCGTTTGTTGCGAAAGCTTGAATTTTGTGTGTATGTTTGTGTTTGTTTGTGTGTCTATCGACCTGCCAGCACTTTTGTTTGGTAAGTCTCATCATCTTTCTTTTTAGATATATGTTTCCCTCTATTATATTCATATCAAAGAATGTATTCTAATTGACGTAGTCGAAAGCTCTCTCTAAATCTGCAAGCACTATAGCCGTAGCTTTGCCCTTTTTCAACATATCTTCTAAGAGGAGTCATGGTGAGAATTGCTATACTTTTTCCTACGTTCCTCCAGAACCCAGATAGAGTTTCAATGAGTGGGCATCTACCATATTTTCCTCTTCTTCTTTAAATGATTTGTGTCCGTATCTTGTGACCATTACTTGTTAAATTGAAGGTGTATTAACAGCTGTCAGCAGTTGCCTTCTTACGAACAGGAATTGTTACGTTTGTCACATGTCTCATGTACCTTGTGTACCAGATAGAATAGTTTTGTAATTACTGGCTGTTCCAAGGATCTAATAATTCTTAGGACGTTTCATCCAAGGTCTTTCATTGCTGTGTCAAATTTGTCTCCCATTGTAATAATCGTTATCACATTTGCATCTCTTTACCCTTATCTCTGTAATATTTATCTCCAAGTTCACTTACTCCCTTCACCTTTCAGCCTTTCCTGCTTTACTTAATACCACCTTCCATCTGAGCTCTTGATATTCATATATTTGCTGCTTTCTTCCAAAGGGCTCTTTAATCTTCCTATAGGCTGTATATATCTTTCCTCTGGTTATATATGCTTCTACAGCCATGCATTTGCCCTCTGAGCATTTCTACTTAGTTATTTTGCACTTTCTACCAGTCTGTTTTTTAGACATTGGTATTCTCTTGTGCCTGCATTATTTGATACTTATTTACATTTTCTTCTTTAATAAATTTGATTCAATATCGCCTGTGTCATCTGAGGATTTCTACTAGGGCTTGTTATCTTATCTATTTGATCCCCTGCTGCCGTAACTATTTAGTGTCTCTCCTTCTACTGTAGTTGCTTCCCCTGTTTCTGTTAAACATTGCCTAGTGCCCCCTTTGAAACTTGCAACAATGTATGGTTCCTTCAATTTTCCCAGGTCTCCTTAATTTCCTTTTTTGCAGTTTCTTCAGTTTCTATCTCTAGTTCATAACCAATAGATTATGATCAGTTCACATCAGCCCCTGGAAATGTCTTACAGTTTAGAATATGATTTCAAAATCAGTCTTGCCAGTATGTAATCAGTCTGAAACCTTCCAGTGTCATCAGATCTCTCCCAAGTATACAACCTTCTGGATGATTTTCAAACAACGTAGCAGCAATGATAAAATTGTGCTCTCTGCAAAATTCTATCAGGTGGTTTCCTCTTTATTTCCTTCCCTCCCAGCCAATGTTGTACTATTTTTTCCTTCTCTTCTGTTTCCTGCCATCAAATTCCAATCCCTCATCACAATTAAATTTTTATCTCCCTTAATTATCTGACTGATTTCTTTTATCCCATCATATATTCTTTCACTCTCATCTTCATCTGTAGAAGTAGTAGGTGCATAAACTTGTATTACTATGTTGGGCATTGACTTCCTGTCCGTCTTCGCTGTGATGGTGCATTCACTATGCAGTTCATAGTAGCTTATCCACTTTCCTATTTTCTTATTCTTTTTTTAGCCTGACTCCTGCAATACCCCAATTTGATTTTGCGTTTACTCACCTGATTAGAAGTTCCGTTCTCCGTGCCACCACCATTCACCAATTCCCATTACATGTAACTTCAACCTCTCCATATCCTTGTATCCTATAACAATGTAATTTCTCAAATAGAATTTTATAAATGACACCTTCAAATGCCTTTAATAAATCACAGAAGATCCCAATGGGTGATATTTTAAGATATAAAAGTTTTGTTATGTGCTCTGTGAAATTTTAAATAACTGAGAGGAAACCACTTTGGAATCCAAACTGTGGCCTATTGAGCATCCCATTACTACACAGATTGATAATGACACTTGATTATGTTACCTTCACAAAAGTTTTGGAAAATGTAAGTAGTGAGATTGTTCATTAGTTATAGACATATGTGAAGTCACAATTATAGTGTGTCCTATTTTAATGTGTCAGTGGAAAATCTTGTAAGATGGATTTATTATGCAACTGGGAATGTCTTGAGCACTAATTCCCTTTTTGCTTTGTAACCAGAAAACTAGGTGGATGAACTCCAGATTTTTGTATTCCTCTCTTATTGCAGCTTGCTTAATTTGTGTACTGTTAATGTTGTTGTGTTCTAATACTAAAAGAAATTCCTTTGTCAATGCTCTAGCGATGAGAGACATATTAGGGGCAGCCACCTGAAGTAGTAACAAATTGTTTGAGGCCTGCAGTTCTGTCACAATGCCTCGAGCACTCCCAGATGGGCCTGGTGGCTCTTCCTTTGCCAACAAGCCGGCTCGAGGATGGCCTCATTCAGACCAGCAACTTTCCAAAGAAGGCATAACATATGCTGTCAGAGTAAGTCATTCTCTCTCTCTCTCTCTCTCTCTCTCTCTCTCCTCTCTCTCTCTCTTTCTGCCTCTGCACATTTTGTGTGCGTACGTGCGCGCATCCTATTTTTGTATATTGTTCCATCCTTATTCTAATAAATATGGATTTTACATGCCCAAAAACGAAATGTGTGGTGCAGCTGTAAAAACTGATATTATTGGTTTATATATTTAATTTGGTAACTAAATATTGTTGTCTTAACTGTCATTTTGTTTTGTGATCCCCCCCCCCCCCTTCTCCCCCACCCACACATACCAGGTTCTGTACAGGTAGAAAATGGTGGGAACATTATTCCTCATGCATGTGACAGATGGCTCTTAAAGCCAAAGGAGCAGAGTATGACAGGGTTATGAACAGTAGTGCTTTGTTCCAAGTGTGAAATTCCACATTCTGGCCTTGGGGGCCAATTGGGCCTGGCTGGCGACCATGTCATCCTTTGCCAGTGGTGTCATTGGATGCAGTTTGGACAGGTATGTAGTCAGCTGTCTGCTTGTCCAGCCGTTGTTGGGTTTCTTGATCTTGGAACCATTACTAATGGGTCAAGTAGCTCCTCAAGGACTGTGGGAAAATCGGAAGAGAAGAGAATTGAAGCATTTGAGATGTGGTGCTGTAGACGAATGTTGAAAATCAGGTGGACTGATAAGATGATGAATGATGATGTCCTGTGCAGAATCGAAGAGGAAGGAATATGTGGAAAACACTGACAAGAAGAAGGGACAGGATGATAGGACATCTTTTAAGACATCAGGGAATAACTTCCATGGATTGGAGGGAACTGTAGACGGTAAAAACTGTAGAGGAAGACAGAGATTGGAATACTAGCAACCAATAATGTAGGACATAGGTTGCAAGTGCTCTTCTGGGATGAACAGCTTGGCACAGGAGAGGAATTCATGGCAGGTCACATCAAACCATTCAGAAGACTGATGACAAAAAAAGGAGAAAGCTCTTCAGTTGGTCCCACAGACTGAGTGCATTACATACCACTCCTCCCACCAACGAAAAATCCCTAGCATACCAGAAATCAGACCAGGGCCCTCTGCATGTCAGACAGCCATGCTAACCACTCAGCTACAGAACACACACTTGCTCCAAGTGTACCATTCGTTAAAAGCCTTGGACTTACGGGCACTTAAGCTTGCAGTGCATAGAACTTGGTTAACCTTAATCTTTGTGCCCAGTGCAATGCACACTGGATGGGTGTTCAGCTGTAAGTTTCTTCAGTGTTGGTGTTAGTTCCCTCTTTGTGCTTTGCTGTCGGTATGGTCTGCTGGGTCATATGGAGTCAACTGATTAACAATAAAATGTGCTATATCTGCAGTTATCCAGAAGAAATGTAGAAGACTGCCAGGCAGGTGAGCTGCCCGTGGAAGAGTAACCCAAACTAACAGTAGGCAGACAAAATGTGATAGACTGCAGATGAGACAACAAACCAGAACAAGAACAAGCAACCTAGAAAACAATGAGGCGCAATGCAAAGCTGTTGCCACAAAAAGACGAATCCAAGACACGACCAAAGATATAACTCGGTGACAAACAAGATAGCTATCAAGCAGCCCTAGCATGGCAAAGATAGGTCCCACAGTATAGACTGCGCATAGCCGCAGATCTAAGATATTTCCGAACCGGGACAATATTAGATAGTGGCGCCCAGCCACACATCCATAGCCAGAAGGGAGAGAAGTGACTACCCATACGCAACTCAAAACAGCTGTCACGTCACGATCATCGGAGGCAATTTGTCATTAGGAGGCATTGCATAGTCTTCCTAAAGCCTTTGACACACTTTGCTGTTGGCAGACACTTGTATGAGCACTATGTTTTTTGTTGTTGTATATGGTGTATTTCCTCTGCAACATAAGTTTTATTTTCGTTTTCTTTTCCCCTCTCGTTCATGTTTTGTTGCTGCAGTATTATCCTACAGAAGTGGGATACAGTAATATCCTTTGTTGGAGTATTGGTTCCTAGCAGTCAAAATCACAAAAATTTAACTGAAAACTAAAACAATGAAAAATTCCAGGGTTTTTCCCAGTTTTCTCCTGGATGAAAAAATTCCCAGGTTTTTCCCGGATCTCCCAGTTGTCCCGGGTCGTATACACTCTGCTGTGGTAATTATATGAAATCTGTGTCTCTCCTCAGACTGGCCTCGCATGCTCCTAGCTCTTCTTGCTCCCTTTCGACAGTTCCCCCCCCCCCCCCCCCCCCCCCCTACTGCTTCTACTGATTCTTATTTATCTTAGTGGCCAACAGTTTAACTAAATTACATATATTATGTGAACACCGTTTTGTCTGTTTTATAATTTCTAGGATAACTGAATAATGGAGTTTGCGCATTATATACAAGCAGTTCACAAATGCCATGATTTATTTCTCTTTGTTATAATATAAAGACATGGTAAGCATAGCAGCTGACTTACTACATGTCTTTGTTATTCTTCACCAGTTAATGATTTTAAGGAATGTTGTAAGTAATATCAAATAAAAATTAAAATATTTTTACCTCTTTCAGTACATTGGCTGCCTTGAAATACGCACATCAATGAAGAGCTTGGATTTTGAAACAAGGTCTCAAGTAGCGAAGTAAGTATACTTTTCTGAAAATAGTGGTAATAATAATAATAATTTCAGACCCATAAATTAATTAACAGATCTGAATGAGAAATTGATATACTTCAGAAATGATAGTACAAAATAAGTTTCCTAATAATTAAAAAAGAATAAGAAGAAAAGTAATGGAAGCTGTGTGATCTCTCATCACAAATTTCACAATTTTATGAACACACTCTCTGTGTCCATTATAAGTAATAAAATACGGAACACAATGCTATGTAAGTAGGTATAGGTTCTGAGTCAGACCAACTGTGATTGACCATTCTTACTTCAGTGATAGTCACCAAAACTTGATTGTGTGGTGACGATTCATGTGTCCTTCAGCTGACTATTTAGTTGGCAAAATATAGGTCCAGTGAATCATGAAACATATCTCAAAGAAATGGCAGTATTGGTGCCTCTATCATGATTTAGATAATTTATTATTATAAATTGTATGGTCAAATAACTTGCAAATAGGCAGGTGAAGTATACTTTATTTACTGATTAGCATGAGGTTGTTTCTGCAAATTACACTTGGGGCCACTCTGTCAGCCAGAGACATTGACTACTGTGTATTTTTGGGAGGCAAAAGGAATTGATTTTGTAAATTTTATTTGATATGGAAATACAGTTCTGCAGTATATTGTTTCATTTTCTGAAAATGGGATTAACCATCTAAAAAGTCTTGTCATTCCTTCATTATTGGTTCCATGTTTTTACAGAACACCCAGCCACATCTGCACAGCAAACACCAACATTTTTGCATCAGTTCAACAGAGACATAAACATTGTTGCACACCCTGATCATTGCTCAGGATTTCCGCCTCTTCATGCATGTGAAAACTGGTTTAGCTCTGAACATTTCGATACAGACAAAGGATTTTTTGCTGCCATGACCTTAGTGCATTCTTATATGGAAGAATTTTGTCCAGAAAATGCGCCCTCAGGGCCTCAGTATTCACATGCTGGGTAAGGGCATGGTAATCCCAGCATTCCTGAGCTGGGGACTAGTAAGTGCTGCCAGTTCCCCATCACTGTAAACTCTGGGCATGCTTCAGCGACTACCATGTGGCACGGTGGTGGAACATTGTGTGTCTCAGGGACCAGGGATCTTGCCTTGACCACTCGGATCGCGAGAACAGAATAAACCTCTATATGTATAAAAAAAAAAATTAAATTTAAAAAAATCTTGAGGTTTGCTACACACTGATGGGATGCATGGAACAGTCATTAGTGGGCAACCTCTGGGTAACCTGCCACACCTCAGTTATATAAGCCCATGCAGGGCTCTGTCTGAGTGGACGCTTATTTCCCTAGCTGCTTGTGGGACCGAGCTGAAATGCTCGAAATCATCATCTTCTCCTCCCAGCAGGAAGGATGTACTCCCAATCATCCAAGAGAATCAGAGAGTCTAGTCCTCCTGGTAATAATAATGCTTTGGACTTCAGTAACAGTGCTCATGGAGTTGTGAATAATAATGAATTTTTGGTGATTAAGAGGAAGGATGGGACGTTTGAAAAAGAGTCCCCCTTCTATATCCATAAGGGTGTGGAAGGCCTTGTTGACACTTTAAAATCTATAAAACGACTACATAATGGCTCATTATTGGTCGAAATTAACAGATCAAAGCAGGTGGAACTTCTTAAGAAATCGCAGACATTGGGTAAATATGATATCGCTTTTGAGAGGGACACCTTTCTCAGCTCCAGTTCTTTTCACTTAATGTTCGGCCTTACATACAAAACCCTATGTGGTGCTATAAATGCCATTGTTTCAGCCATACAACCATGAGGTAAAGTGATCTGCAGAGAGTGCAGAAAAGCAGCTCATGATGCTGTGACTGACTGCCAGTCTCCAGTGATCCATGTAAACTGCTCTGCGGACCACCCATTCTGGAGCCGAGGCTGCCCTGTTTTTGCTGAGGAACACAAAATACAGGAAATAAGTGACCAAGTGGAAGCCAAAAAGGAATATAAGGCAATGAAACACCGTCTCTGCCACCTCATTTTCTTCCATAGTGCAGAAACCTATCCCCAAGGTGGACACTTCAATGCAGACAACATCTAGTGTGCCTGTATCCACCACAAGCACCTGTACTTGCACATGTACACCCCAAGAAAAAAAGATTAAGGACAAAGTAATCCAGGCAGATGCAACAGAAAAGACCAACAACAAATCTATAGTGAGCATCCAGAAGGCACATGTAAAGCATAGTGCCCCCTTTTCGCCCTCATCCTCGACAGGACAGAGTGCATGGAAAGGATCCCGACGTTGAGGTCACAAGCTGTCCAAGGCACAGTCAGACATCACTTTGGTATGTCTGACTGAGGAGGACATCATGGAGCTAGATGCCTCAAATCCAGGCATACCTTCCACGCAACCTCACTCTAAAAGTGGTTCACCTCTCCAGTGCAAAGATAAGGGTAAATTAAAACCACATCAATGGCATTTCTCCCATACTACAGTGGAACTTGAATGGGTTCAGGACTCATGTGGAGGAACTGAAATTCTTAGCACAGGCACACCCCTTGTGCTTGTGTTTAAAACAAACACATTTTAAACATACAGACGTCCCTGTGCTGTGGGGCTATAAGCTGTATCACAAGGATGGCCTATTGAGGGAAAGAGCCAAAGGAGGGGTCGAAGGATTTCTCTCTAATGCACACCATTCTTCTGCTCTCGCCCTGGCTACTGACCTGCAAGCAGTAGCAGATGGAATTCATGCAGGTTGGAGGCTTACTGGTTGCACTCTGTATTTATCACCACTGGATGCAGTAGACTCTGAAGCTCTCACAGATCTTACGGAACAACTCTCTCAGCCATTTCTCCTCCTGGGAGACTTCAATGCCTATCATGTCCTGTGGGGCTCGACCTCTACTTGCCCTCGGGGTCGGGTTTTGGAGATCCCCCTGACATCTCAATAACTGTGCATCCTAACATTGGTATTCCCACTCATTTCTGCACTGCTACTGGGTTATTCTCAGTCATCGACCTCTCTCTCTGCTCTCCAGCCCTCACCAACTCTATTCACCAGGGGATTTCATTCCAATGACCACTTCCCAATCTGCAGTCACCTACTGGATGGTGTGTTGCTGGAACAGAAGCCACCATCATGGATGATTGGCAGGGCTAACTGGGCACTGTTCAGCCAGTTGGCTGTGTTTGAACACCATGACAGTGTCCAGGAATGAGTGGACTACGTAACATGTGTGATCCATCAAGCTGACATCTCTATACCTGTCTTTCAGTCCTCTTAGGAGGTGACCCGTACCTTGGTGGACAGAAGAGTGCAATTCAGCCATCTGGGCCAGACATGTGGCCCTTCGAAGGTCTAAGTGCCATCCTACACCGGACAACCTTACTGCCTTTTGAGTCATGAGAGCCAAGGCTCAAGGTGTCATTAAGGAGAGCAAAAAACAGTCATAGCAAGCATTCCTGGAGTCTGTTAACCATTCCACTTGTTCTACAAAAGTATTGGAAGCCATCAGGAGGATTACTGGTAAATGCAGCTGTTTACCAATAGTAGCAGTGCTGAAACAGGAGGATCCCCAAACTATGCCCAGGGACATTGCTCAGGCACTGGACAAACATTTTGCAAAAATTAGGGAGCTTGAATCGGCACTGTCTGAGACTCGTGATACTGCACCTGGTCACGACCAAATCTGGTACTGTATGCTTTGACATGTGCCAGCGGCGTTAAAGGAAAACCACCTCAAATGTTTTAATCATATATGGCAGACAGGCAGCTACCCCAACTCATGGAGGGAGGCAGTTCTGATACCTCTCCTGAAACCTTGAAAGTACATCTCCCAGTAGTTACAGGAGTATTGCCTTAACAAGCTGTGTAGGAAAGATCCTGAGGCAAATGGTTAACCGTCGTCTGGTCTGGTCGTTAGAGACCAGACAACTCCTTACCACACTCAATGTGGATTCCAGAGATTTCAGTCCACTGTCGACAACCTGACCCTGCTAGAGGCAGCTGTTAAGCAGTATTTCCTGTGCAACCATCATTGTATCAGTACACTCTTCAACAGGTCAGTAAGGCGTGCGATACTTCTAGGAGACACTGTATTCTTGCACAACGTCATTGTTGGGGCTTTTGTGGCCACCTTCCCCTTTCCTGTCTAAATGGTTTTTTCAGATCCGAGTTGGTGCCTCAGTGTCAGATTGTTTTGAGCAGGAGAATCGTATCCCTCAAGGAAGTGTTTTAAGTGTTACCTTATTTGCCATAACCATAAATGGTATCATTTTTTGGGTAAGGAGTCCTAATAATACATTATGAGAAAAATCAAACTCAGGAATAAGATAACCCAAATAGGTACCTAATTGTTAAAAATTTCAAATAATAAGGTAAAGCAATCGTGTGAGGAATAGAAAAAATTAATTAAGACAAGATTACTACCAAAAACAGCAACAAATAATAAACCAATTATACCAAATGAAATGTAGTAACCCCTATCATCAAAAGAAAATCTTGAATAAAAATTATTATTCCCAGCTATTGAATAATAAAACAAACGAAAAGAATAGGAAACAGTTAAATCTGTAGAAAAAAATAAAGGAAAAACTCTAACTGTTAATTCATCTTATACCATCTCAAGAATTAAATCCTTTGAATACAAACCAGCCAAAAAAGATATACCATACAAAGACAAACTAGAAACATTAAAACAAACAGAAGTTAAAGGTATAAAATTAACAACAGAGCCCATAATACGAATATCCTGAGAATCCTGCACACATAAATAATACCACCTTAAATAAAGCATGAGCTAACAAATGAAAGAAAGCAAGCTTTGGATAACCTATGCCAAAATACTCATTATAAAACCAAGTTGTCAAAACAAAAAGAGCAATAATATTTTTCAAAATAAACTCAAAATTAGCTCCCAAACCAGCCATAAATGTAGTTATATAAGGGGCTTTCAAAAAGAAACATGCCGGAGGAATAATTACAGAAACTAGTACCTGTATGTTAGAACCATTGTCCCACTGTGACACAAGGCGGTGAACGGCTGTCTCATAAAATTCCGGGGGCTGCAATGTTAATCAGTTCCGCACGTGCGGCTGGACGTCGTCGTCCAAGGTGAATCATTTGCCCCTCAGAGCCTTTTTAAGGGGACCAAAAATGGCGTAATCATAGGGAGAGAGGTCCAGACTGTATGGGGGGTGGCCGAGGACCTCCCATTCGAATTTTTGCAGGAGTCCAGCGACTGTGTTGGCCGTATGAGGCTTTGCTTTGTTGTGGAGCAGAATAATCCCACGGATCAGATTGCCTAGTTGTTTTGATTTGATTGCTTGGCGAAGTGTGTTCAAGGTTTGTGAGTAACACTGGGCATTCACTGTTGCCCTGTGCTGCAGGAAGTGAATCAGAAGGGAGGCTTTGTCAAAGACGAATGTCAGCATAGGGGCAAACGATTCACCTCAGACAGCGATGTCCAGCTGTACATACGGAACTGGTTAACATTGCAGCCCTGGGAATTTTATGAAACAGCCATTCACCACCTTGTGTCACAGTGGGACAAGTATCTCCACAGTCAGGGTCAATACTTCTAACATACAGGTACTGGTTTCTGTAATTATGCCTCTGACTAGTTTCTTTTAAAACACCCCTTATACAACCAATCAAAAGTAAAAATCAACCACAATTATAAGTCTCTAATATTGAACTGAAACGAATTAATAAATAAACCCCCACAGTAACAAGAGTAGAAGAATGAATCAAAGCAGAGACAGGAGTAGGAGCAGCCATAGCAGCAGGAAGTCAAGAAGAGAAAGGAATCTGAAATCTCTTAGCTATAGCAGCCAGAACAATTAATATAGTAATAAGCTTTATTTCAAAAGAACTAGAAATAAAGTCATCATAATAAATATAATTCCAACCACCAAAATTTAATATTCAAGCGATAGAAATTAAAATAGCAACATCACCAATCCAATTAGATAAAGCAGTTAATATACCAGCACTATAAGACTTTACATTCTGATGATAAAATAAGAAACCAATCCCAAACCATCTCAACCTAATAAAATTCTAATCAAATTAGGACTAATAATTAAAAACCCTATTGAAAGAATAAATATTAAAACAATAATAATAAAACAATTTATATTCTTCTCACCTGCTATATAATCCAAGAAGAAATACATATCACAAAAGACCTAAAAATAAGAGGTATTCAGTTCAAAATTAAAGTCATCACGACCATATAAACATCTAAATTAAAAGTTGTCACTCGATAAAAACTCTATAATCAATTATTATGTAATAAATACCCTAAATAAAAAAAATTTCTTTAAAAAAATAAAGACAAAAAACTCAGAGAACAAATAGGAAACAAATACACAGCCTAAGATGGAAAAACTTCATATCATTGATCCCGCAAAACAATATTTTTAATTAAAATACTTAATTTAAACAAAGAAATATTCACCCTTTAAACAAAAAATACGTAAAGGCAATCAATGTAAAAGTAAAAGATGATACTCCCGAAAATAACCAAGAGAACAAGTATAAACCCCAGAATAATAATGTATGTGCTGAGAATAAGACTATAGTATAAACAGCCTGATGAAAACGAATAAATCTAACACCACCAGAAATCCTAAAGATAACCAGAAATAATTAAACTTTAAATCCAAGTAAGCAATAAACTTTATCACACAGAAAATACCATAACCATCTAACTTCAACAAAACACTCACAAGAATCATTCTACCAGAAATAGAGGCCTCTACGTGAGCATTAGAAAGTCATAGATGAACCAGAAGCAAAGGTATTTTAACCAAAAAAGCCAAAATCATAAAAACATAAAACATAAAATAATAAGAACCAAAATCAAACAACAAAGGAAAATATAAAATATTAGCAAAATCATAAACATTAAATAAAACCAACAGTAAAGGCAATCTAGCAACCAAAGTATAAAAAAGTCAAATAAACCCCAGCCTGTAGATGCTCAGGTTGATATCCCCAACCCAAAATTAAAAGTAAAGTAGGGACCAATCCAGCCCCAAGAAAACATAAAGAGAAAGGAAACTTAATCTAGCAAATGAACAATAAAGTATAATTATTAAAGTCAAAACCATAAAAATAAAAAAAAATTAGCATGGTATTAAGTTAAATAAACTGAACCTCTAGCAGTAATTATTAATGAACACATCCAAAAACTTAATAAAATTAAACTAAAAGAAAAATAATCAACACCAAAATAATATCTAATTATATTCAAATCAGCATGTGAATATACACAAATCATAAAAACAAAACTTGACAGAAACATCAAAGAATGAACTAACCATCAACAATTATTTATTAAACTAAGAGGGATTTTAAAAAAGTCATGAATAAATATTTTAACGTGAAGACAAACCAAAAGAATTAAAGAAATCATTACCATGAGACCAAATCATCGAAACCGAAATAGAAAGACCTAAAGCTCCCTCACAAAAATAATCATAATAAAATTCAGTAAGAAAAATAATAATCAGTATAAATAAATAAAGAACAGTATACTCTAATCTCAACAAAACCATCAATAATTGTTTGCATTTAGAAGGAAAAACATAAACACCAGCAAAATAAACCAATAAAGAAGGAAAAACAGAGAATATAAACATTAGTTTCAATTGTTAAAAAATGTAAACCAGAAATAGGTCTAGAGTCCACTTTTAAAACTTCAAGGGTGGAAAAGCTTCCCATCATCGATCCCCAAAACCGATATTTTAATGAACTAGCTCCTGAAATGATTAAAATAATAATCATATCACTATCAAATGTAATAAATATTAATTTTATTAAATTGAGACATCCAATATCAATAATACTTTTGATTATTCTTCAAACTTTTCTTGTTGAATTAATAACAGGAACAATAATTAAAATTTATTGATTGTCCGATATCCTATTTTTAAGATTTCTTGGTGATATATTAGTCCTGTTTATTTATATCACAAGAAATATTTCAACCTAAATTGATTACCATAACTGTTACTTCAACAACGCAAATCTTCATCATCAGCTTCTGGGCCTCATTTTTGACTTGAAATTGTTGTGGTTGCCACACCTGAGGGACCTGAAAGCCAGAACCCTCAAGGCATTGACTACCTTAAAGTGCCATAGCCACAGGTCTTGGGGAGCGAACAGGGCATGTCTGTTCCAGTTCTGTAGGGCTGGACTATGGGTGCACTGTCTATGGATCAGCGAGGCCTTCATATTTGAAGTTCATAGATGCTGTCCACCGTGAGGGGATTCGGCTCTCCACATGTGTTTATAGGACCAGTCCCATACCCAGGCTCTGTGCTGAGGCGTGGGAACTGCCACTTACCATCTGGCGGCAGCTCCTCGTGGTGCATCAGGCATATAAGATCCTCACAGCTCTAACTTCACCCACACACCATACTGTTGCTCGTCCAACTCTGGAATGCCTTTTCTACATACGTTCACGAGCCATGCTGCCGTTGGGGGTCCGCGTGCAGTGTGTACTGGAATCACTTGGTGTGGAGCAAGTACAACCCCAAATCTAGGGTTTTAACCATCTACCGCACTGGTTACTGCAGAGGGACAGTGTTATTTTAGATTTAGTGCAGTATAGGAGAGTTTGCACTCCTGCTTCTGTATTTTAATTCAGTATTTACAGACCTTTTGTATGTGCACTACAGCTATGTAGCTGTCTTTACGGAAGGGTCTAAGCAGGGGGACTCAGTTGCTTGCCCAGTTCTTTTCCCGGATTGTGTCTTTCAAGGTCCAACTGCCTCAGAAATTAACTATCTTCGACAGAGAATTATGTGTGGTCTTGTGGGCGCTGTAGCAGGTAAGACATTCTTCCAGTGGTAAATTTCTTGTCTGCTCAGATTCTCAGAGCTCCCTTTATGCTCTCCAAAGTTTGTACCCAGCAGATAAAGTCATCCAGAATATCCAGGATGCCCACCTCCAGCTACAGTGATTAGGAAAGCAGCTGTCTTTCTGCTGGGTATGTGGGCACATGGGAATTGCGGCGGAACGAAAGGGTGGATCAAGCAGCCAAGGAGGCGTGTCGTGATCCTCAGGTATTTCAGTGTGCCATCTCCCTGCATGCTATCACCTCACTGTTAAGGTACAAGGTCAGGTGATGTTAGGGAGATGAGTGACTGGAAGTAAATGACAACAAACTCCGTTTAGTAAACCTAAAATTTGGCTCTGGCATACTTCCTTCCAGCCATGTTGATGGGGCAAGGTCCATCTTACTATTCTTTGCGTAGGCCATAGCCCTGTGACACACAGACTCTTACTCCAATGAGAGGATTGTCCAATGTGTTGTGCTTGTGACATGCAGATCACTGTGCGCCACATTTTATTGGACTGTGTTTTATTTGCTGACCAGCATACTGGCGAGTTTGCCAACAGATCTGTCCTCTATTATAAACAATGTTCCAACAAGTGTGGTTAGAGTTTTAAAGTTTTGTGAATTGTCCAACATTTTAACAAGATTTTAATGTGTCAACAGGGTGACTGGCTCACCCAAGTTTTTTGTAAGTGGTCAGACAGTCACATTTCTATCTGCTTTTTAATTTCGTGTATAGCTGCTTTCTCTCCTAATTGAGATAGCGTGACTGTATGGTCATTTCGAGTGCACAAGTGTACAACAATTTTAGTTGATCTCCACATTTGTTTCTTTTGATAAATGAAGGGCACCAATGACCTCACCGTTGGACGCCCATAAAACACAAGCACACATGTGAACGCGCACCCCTCCCCCCACCCCCCCACCCCCACACACACACACACACATTTTGTAAGTAAATTTCCTTTAATTGTCCCAATATTTTACTTGCAGCACATGGAGGTTACTTACACACACACAAATTTTGTAAGTAAATTTCCTTTAATTGTTCCAATATTTTACTTGCAGCACATGAAGGTTACTTTTCTGACAGCTATTGCAGCTAAATACAGCTTTTGTTCCTTTTAATGCAAATTTTCAACTTTTAATGCTTTCTTTTCTCTTTTGTGTCTTATAAATCATTTCAAATTATGTGTTGTTGGTGCTTAGTGTAAAAGTAATTGTTACCGAGCTTGATGTTCTGTTACCAGGGAATGCATTAATAGAGTATGTGAAGCTGCTGGCCTGAAAACTGTTGACAAAAAAAGAAAGGTATGTTGTACAAATAGAAAAATTACCTTAGAATTGATATGTTTATCTGATGTGTTCTCTCCATATAGTTGCAACACTTTATCACACCTGCAATACATCATCACACAGTATACATACTGACAATCTTAGCTATACTGTTGCATGGTCCAAAGACAGAAATTAGTAACTGACAGAAGGTTCACTATAATAAAGAGTTTTGCAGATCTGCCAAAATTCAATTAAGACTTAAATGTCTTCTGCACAGAATGTACCTTTCTTAATGCAGTAACCAGTAAATCGACAAAATATCAACAGCTGGTATTGTCTTTGGCTTGTTAGAAGCATTTGAGCGTGATGTTTGCAGTATTTGTTTAAGGATGTTGTATGTTGGGAAGTTTTACTTGAGAAACAGTATATCACATTAAGAAGAGTGTGTGTGTGTGTGTGTGTGTGTGTGTGTGTGTGTGTGTGTGTGTGTGTGTGTTTGTAGGGGGCATATGGATTTCACTAGATGAAACAGTGTGTTGAGTTATCTACTGCTCCTGACTCAACCTTATTTTTGACAGTAATAAATTGGGGAGAGAGAATTGAGTAGAATTTACAAAAGTTTTATGTGTGAACATTGATAGCTTACAGATTGTCCCAGTGGGTCAGAAAGAAGTACAGAAATGCAGTATGTTCCAAAAATTATTTTAGCAATTTGTATTTATTGGTAGACACTTGCTACAAAATAAACAAATTGCAGAATAATCAGAGAACCATAGTTTTTTGCTGTATTGTCATAAGTTCTTTACGATCCAATTAAGCATCTGAATTCTGACACAATGGGTTTTCTTCTGGGAAGGAGATGTGTGGTGATAGAATTGGTTTGGCCAAGGGTTTGAAAGCATTTCTGCTAGATGACAAGCCGAACAGGATCATTTTTGTAACCCAAGTCTGGAGCACATTGACAGCACTGCAACAGAAGGCTTCTTGTGTGCTGAAGTTGAACAGGTGTGAGCTGGTGATTGTGGCCCTGCACGTTTTCCATCAGCATTTGGGGTTGTTCTGCTTATGGTGAAAAACATAAATCGTTGGTATCAGCAGTTTGAAATGACAGGATGTCTGGGCAAAAATAAGAATCTGCATTGACTCTGCTCTTGTGATGGAAGAGTAGAGAGTATTAGCAAAATTTTAGTGGAGTCCATCAGTCTATTCAAAGTGCACGCAGAGAACTTTGTTCTCCATATGGCTGTCTGGCAGGTGTTAAGGTGACATTTGTTCAGAGATCACTCTACAGCTAGTGCAAACTCTTCATGTTGGTGGTAAAGGGTGTTAGAACACATGGCAGGTGACCGATTTTGTTGCAGTTAATTTGCAGTGACCAGGCAACATTTCATGTTAACAGTAAAGTTAACATACACATATGGGAATCTCAGGACCCTCAAGAAATTGTTGAACATGAAGGAGATTTACCTAAAGTTAACTTGTTAATACGGTCCATTCATTTATGAGGATAATATAATGATTGGAATGAGGTATCTTGAAATGTTGCAGTTTTTAACACCTCTCCCTCTCTAGCTATATTAGAATGTTTATGTAATTAAAGACCACTGGAAATTATTTAGTTGGGGAATGTTAAGAGCTACGACAGTTTGCTTATTACTTGTCCTGTATCCCCTTTCCAATCTTTTACTTTACTTTGAAGCATTGTTCATTGTAATTTAATACCATGAGTAATATTTATAAACCAAAAGCAATTGTAATTAAAGTAACTGTTCCTTGGACAACAATTTCAACTTAACAGTACTCCAGTCCACCCTCATACATTATTGTTTTTGCGCAACTATTTTTACTCTGGTTTGTAAGTCTCTGGAATATTCCCCATAAAAATTATTGAAACTTAAATCAAACACTATTTAAGACAATTTCCATTTCACATGTGCTTGCAGTTCTCTGGAATGTGGAAGGAGTTTTGCTATTTGGGGAGTAAAATACTGATAATGGTCGAAGTAGAGAGGATATAAAATGTAGACTGGCAATGGCAAGGAAAGCGTTTCTGAAAAAGAGAAATTTGTTAACATTGAGTATAGATTTAAGTGTCAGGAGGTCGTTTCTGAAAGTATTTGTATGGAGTGTAGCCATGTATGGAAGTGAAACATGGACGATAAATAGTTAGGACAAGAAGAGAATAGAAGCTTTCGAAATGTGGTGCTACAGAAGAATGCTGAAGATTAGATGGGTAGATCACATAACTAATGAGGAGGTATTGAATAGAATTCGGGAGAAGAGGAGTTTGTGTCACAACTTGACAAGAAGAAGGGACCGGTTGGTAGGACATCTTCTGAGGCATCACGGGATCACAAATTTAGCATTGGAGGGTGGCGTGGAGGGTAAAAATCGTAGAGGGAGACCAAGAGATGAATACACTAAGCAGATTCAGAAGGATGTAGGTTGCAGTAAGTACTGGGAGAAGCTTGCACAGGATAGAGTAGCATGGAGAGCTGCATCAAACCAGTCTCAGGACTGAAGACAACAACAGATCCTTTGGCAGCAGAAGACTACTGGCATAAGTTGTCACCCTAGTTCTGCCAACACCCTTGTCAATGGGGGCAGAGGAGTGGAAAGATGCTCAGGTCACTCTCTTGCCTTCGGGTTGGGAAACTGTCCCTAACCGGCAGAAGAATAGGCAATGATCAACGGCTTGAGGATGCAGAATGTAATGGAAACATCTGTATTAAAGATACTTAATGTGCATCCACAGGACATGTGACCTGTAATTTGAAAAAGTGTCATGGTGATTTCTCCTGCGACATTAGATTCCTGGCTAATCCCCCCATTTGGACCTCTGGGAGGAGTCTGACAAGGGGGAGGTGACCAAAAGAATAAGATAGAATAACCAACGAAAGGGTAACATCCTAAGAGTCAGAGCATTGAATGTTAGAGGTTTGAATGTGCTATAAAAGCTAGAAAATCTGGAAATGGAAATGCAGACTGTGTCTAGGCATAGTGGGGATCAGTGAAGTGAAATGGAAAGAAGATTCCTGTTCAGATGTACATACAAGGGGCAGTCAAATGAAAATGAGACAAACAGAAATGTAGTAAGTAAAGCGTTTATTACTTAAACAATAGTTGCCATAACTGATAATAAGTTCAACTTCACAGAAAAATGTTTTTGGTTGCCTACGGAACCATAATTGTACCCAGGTGTGCAGCTTTTTGTTTGAAGCGAATCGGTGGCCATGAATGTCTTTCTTCAGGGCTCTAAAAATATGGAAATTGCATGAGGAGAGATTGAGTGTGTATGGCAGATATGTAAGGGCTTCCCAGCTAAACTTCTGCTGTATAGTTGCCAGGATTTTTGTGAACTTACTGCACAAGTTCTGTTGAGAAACCTTTACACATCCTCCATTCAGTCCCAATCTCTCCCCTTTCGATTTCGATATTTCATGAGAAAGATGTTCGCAGCAGTCAACTGGCTTCAGACGAAGGGGTGAATACCTGGGTACAATCATGGTTTCATAGGCAACCCCAAACATTACTCATAGAGTAGGCGTTTCTCATAGCAGAATAAATGTAATAATTGTTGCGGTGATTGCTTTTGAAATAACAGCAGCTTACCTCCTATTTTCCCATCTGTCTCATTTTCATTTAACTGCTCCTTATAGGACAGTATATACAGCAGCAGAAAATACTAGAACTATAGTGTGATTTGTTATGAATAAGAAGATAGAACAGAGAGAGAGTTACTTTAAATGATTAAGTGATAGAATAATTGTCATCAGAATTGACAGCAAACCAACAAAAACAACATAGTGAAAGTATACCTGCTGCGGCCATGAGCAGAAGGTGGAGAGAAACTAAGTGGGAGAGTATATTCATCATGTTATTGACGTGTAAAGGGAGTTGAGAAGTATGTGTAAAACAGCAACAGAAAGAAGGGATGGGAAAATAGAACACGTGTTAAGACATCAGGGTTTAGCTTCCATGGTACTAGAGTGAGTTCTAGAGGGTAAAAACTGTAGAGGCAGACCATTACTGGAATATATGTACCAAATAATTGAAGATATCATTTGTAAATTCTATTCTGAGATAAAGAGATTGGCACAGGAGAGGAAGTCGTGACAGGTCCCATCAAAACAATCATACGCATTCCAGTCAGATTAATGAGAGCATTGCCTGTGTTAGACATCAATGTACAATAAACACTCACAGGTGGCAGTACAAACAATGGAGGGTATATCAAGCATTGAGGGGGACACGGAAAACAGTGTAGTCATTGTAGTGATGTGGAAATGGAGTGATTTGTCTGACATCCAAAAGCGCATGATCATTGGCTTTCAGGCCAAGGGTGGAACCATTTCCAAAATTACTGTGATTAAAGTATACTACATACGGCAAAATGGCATTATCTAGAACTGGCTCTGAGGCACTTGGGGTGCACCACAGACCACAGGTGACAGGGGTGAACGACAGCTGCAGTGATGTGTACAGGTGAATAGATGTGCAACTGTTGAACTGACCACCCAGATGAATTTTGGGGGGGGGGGGGGGGGGGGGGGGGGGTTGCTTCCAACAATTTCTCCTCAACAATCGTTGCGATTGCTGACTACTGTTCATTGGCAGTGAAGGCCGGAGGCTACATGTCAGTACTGCAACTGAATGTGCACCAAGTGGCAGCAGTTGGCCTTTTCAGATTAACCATGTTTTACCCTCCATTGGCATGAAATGTCTGAAAGTAAACAACCTGCAACAATAGTTGGTGGGGTCCTACCGGAGGAGGGAGCTTTATAGTGTGGGGAGTGTTTTTGTGGCATTGCCTGCCTGATCTTGTCATTCTGGAAGGCTTAACGGATAAACAAGTATGTGTGTATCCTTGGGGACCATGTCTCCTCCCACATGCAATTTGTTTTTCCTTGAGACCCCACAAATAGCACCAGGATGAGTTTACTGTACTCCCCAGGCAACCAGACTCCCTGAATTTAAACCCAGTGTAGAATCTGTGGGGACCACCACAGTCAGATTCTTTGCGCCGTGGATGCTCAGCTGAGAAGCCTAGTGCAGCTGGCCACAGCACTGGAGTTGGCATGGCTCCACATCCCTGCCTGTACCTTCCAGAACCTCACTGACTCTTTTCCTGCATGTCTTGCAGCGGTCTGCACTACAAAAGGTTATTATTCAGCCTTTTGGCAGGTGGTCACATTAATGACCGTATATATGACTGAAAGCAAAAAAAATCTCAGTACAATTTTGTTTCACTGTAGATTCTCTCTATTTTCCATGACATACTTAAATGCTTAACTCTCAACCCCTGTTGACTACTTGAAAATGCTTGCATGCTTAGATTGAAAACAATACTCACATTGCCACCATGACATGTCAGTTTCTCAAAGATCTAGGTCAGGGGTCTCCAAACTTTTTAGTCCGCGGGCCACATTGACACCTCCACGAAGTCATAGGGGCCAAGATCTACCTAGTGGGATTAAAGCACCTTAGCACACTATGATCACCGTAATGTAAGGCTAAAGGAAAGATGAAATCGCAAAAATCTAAGGTTGTGGGAATAGCTAGCACTGAAACGAACTACAATTTTTATTTAATTACATAATTTTGATTGGTGGATGTACCTGACCGAAATTCTGGTGAATTTCACTAACAAAAAAGTATGTCACTGCACATTCTTCACGAAAGCGCCCTGCAAAGTTAACGAAATCTCAAAATCATGGTTAGCGACACTATTACTGCAAGATGTAACAGAGGTAGAGTATGTCAACACAGTGTTATTTCAAGTGGTGCAACAATAAGTTTAGTTATGTAGTCCTGTAGCGAGTAGCAGAGCCAATGTCGCGGTGTATTGGTCGCGATAGGCTTCGAAAGTCAATTGTTGGCAGTATAGGTACCACCTCAAATATTTGGTGGGCTGGATACCGGGGATGTCCGGCCAGCTAACGTGGGCCATTTTCGGCCTGCGGGCCGTAGTTTGGAGACCCCTGATCTAGGTCTCCATGGTCGATATGACTTGTTTACAGGTTTCGCTTTTTCCACAGCTTCTGGAGGACTGTAATTTAGATTACTAAATTGCCAAAACATTCACTCAGTCCCTGTTGCACGTTGGCTATCCAACGGCTTCCAGGAGCAACAAAAATTTGATTTTCATTATTTCACGTAATTATTGACTGAATTTAAAAATTTTAAATGTTGCTGTAATCTACTTATTAAGAGGTACAAAATTACTTTAAAGGTTCAATACAATAAGTATTACAGATAGAAACTGTGTTTGTCTTGAGGCAGCAAAGTACCCAGGCTATATCCATCCACTTTTTGAGAATGAGAACACTTAGCAACTGTCAACAAACTTAACACACAATTTTAAACCTTTTGTAAACTTTCCTCACTTAGAGCCCCACAAAAGAATGAAAGGAAAACAGTTTATTGGTTATTAAATGTTTGTTGTTCACATGGTAAAATTTCAACTTCAGTTATAACATTTTAATTCTTTATTTCTTTACTACTAACTCTATGCACTACTGATAATATACACACAATTAGGATTTTTCTTCTTCAATAGTAAGGTTTTACATGCTTAACATCAAATATTTTAAGACATTGACTCATTTGTAAAGGGAACATCCTTCTTTAAACAGTGAGTTTGGGTGGGGGATGAGCTTTACTGGTGATTACTTATTCCAACAGGGTGGAACTCCACTTTGGCACAACAACATATAACAGTGCCTCAATGACACCTTGCCTCAGTATTGGATTCTTGATTATTTATTCTTAATTTTCAAGATCTCCAGACATGACCTCCATGTGAATTTTTTCTTATGTGGCTATGCGAAAGAATGTGTGTTTTTCTTCACAATTTAGCTTGTGACCTAAGTGAACTCACAGTATAATCAGGTTGGCCAGCATCCTAGAAAATGAGGAAAAGTCCAGAAATGTATTTGTTCTGGAAAACTTGGGGGAAAACTAGGGGGAATTTTAGCATTTTGCCTAAAAACTGTGGAAAAGGCTTGATGTCTCATTTGATTTTGGGCAGAGGCATTTGCTTGCTTTGTTCTTGGTTTGATGCAGTACTGTAGTCACTGTTCACCCTCAGCTCAGTGTTATGCGACTGCCCTCCACTGGGCTTTTGGCATCCCTCAATTTTCCCACTCACTCACTCAACTGCAGTGGCCAGCCAGACCTCCCAGCTTGGCCAAGTCCAGATGAACTGTGCGAAAGTTTGTTGTTGTTGACGTGGCTGGACTTGTATGTGCCTGTCACTGCAGCCCGAATATGCTACCCTGGTTTCTGGTTGTGTCGTGATTTTGAGAGTTTGTGACGCAATGTGACCATCAATTATCTGTGATGAGTACGTGATATGGTTTACATTTACTAACATGGTGTTATCGCCAAAAATGTGCTTTTTTGGAATCCATTTATTATGAACCTGAGATACTGGGGTGTGATGGTGAGGTCTTATATCGCTCCTGTCTAGAGCCTGTGTATTGGGAGAATGACTCGTACGTGCACAGTGATAGATGGTCTGAAGTCGGTTCAGTCAAGTATTTAGTTCTTATTTTCATCCACCAGAGCCCAGTAGTGCACAGAGACATTCAAGAAACAGTTCAAGAGATTGTTTTTGTTGATTGTTCTGTTTATTTCTTGAAGACTTTTTTGTACATTTAAGTTTGTACCGTTTTGTATTTGCTTTGAGTGGTGTGAATGATGTGTAAATGTGTTCTAAAGTAAATATGTAGATCATTGTTCTACTGATAAATGCTGTATGAAGTAGCGTGAGAAAGTTTTAAGAGAGTATGAATGCAGACAATGGGGAATTTGGTATCAGAATATGTTAACTGAGTTTATTGTAAAAGGAAAGCTAATTTGAGTGCAAATGAAAATAGTGAATAAGATAAAGTATAAACGAAATATCAGAATGTTAAATATTTATTTCTGGGGAAAATACAGTTCAAAAGTGTTTTCTATGTTGATTGGTGAATTATGAAAAGCGTGGACTAACGCGGGAGAATAATGTTTTTCTATTGACCTTAAAGTGACCAATCAGAATGGAGCATTCTTCTTTTGTCTTTTCTCTTGGATGTATAGAATGCTTACAGCAGTCTTAAGGAGTCGCAGCCCAGCCTTTCAATGGTATGGTCGTGTTTAGTATGAGCCCCAAAGGAATTTATAATTGGCCGGTTTTAGTTGTGCTATACATTTCGAAAGTGTTTCAAACTGAAGGCATGTTTATCCCGGTGTGTTTTTTAGAAAGTACAGATTTTTTAATTAATTTTGTGTATGAGAAAAGACAGTAATTTCGCATGGCGCATTGAGCAGATCAGTGACTAAAAACTTGAGTGCATTAGACACCGATAAACTTAATAGTATGGCGAGCATTTTCATTTAAGAACAATCTGTGTTTAGTAGCTGTTCATATTTTTGGAAGTACGTTACCATAAATTTGCTAATGTGAATGAAAGGGTTTGTGCATAACTGTGTTAGAATTAGCACCAGCTTGGCTGTGTACTTATAATTCCCGACTTCAAAATATACCGAAGTTTTGCCAGTATTTTCACCTTTCATTCTTCTTAGAATAGTTATGTTGTATGCAGCCTGATGTGAGTTGCAGTACAGTACATTTCTGCTCGGCTTTCCCACCACAGAATGGGCATATGATTAGTGAAACAGAACAGTTCAAATTTCTAGGTGTTCAGATAGATAGTAAATTGTCGTGGAAAGCCCATGTTGAGACTTAATGCTGCCATTTTTATTATTCGAGTGATAACTAAAGTAAGTGATAGTTCAACTCGAAAATTAGTCTACTTCATTCACTAATGATGTATGGTATTATATTTTGGGGTAACACTTCCCACTCTCAAGGGATATTTTTGGCTGAGAATCGGGCGGTTCAGGCAGTAAGTGGTGTAAGTTTGTGAATCTCTTATCGACCCCCGTACATTAGCCTGGGTATTCTGACATTGGCCTCTCAGTATACATATTCTTTACTGTCATTTCTTGTTAACAACATCAGCTTATTCCCCAGGATTAGCAGCTAGTTAATACTAGGCAGAAATCCAGTTTGCATTTGGATCGCAAATCCTTGACTCTTGTGTAGAAAGGCATGCAGTATACTGCTGCGTCTATTTTCAGTAAGCTACTGCAAGAATTCAGAAATTTTAGCGGTGATCCACACAGTTTCGAATCAGTTGGAGAGTTTCCTCATGGGTCACTTCTTCTATTCTGTCGAGGAGTTCCTTGAAAAATTAAGCTTATTCCTGTGTTGTATTGTTGATTGTGTTTATGTAAACTTATGACTTCTCTTTTTTTTTGGGTTAATAGACATTTTATTTTATCTGTTATTACTTTTATTTTGTAGTTTCATGTAATGCCGCATTCCATGACCTTAGAGATTTGCTCCTCAATTTGGTCCTATGGAACTAGACATCTAAAATAAAATTTTTTAAAAATATTACTGTGTGCTGTAGATTTTCTCCCATGGTGTAACAGTTACAGTACATGGTTGGCAACACACATCACCCTGCCTCCTGCTGTTGTTTTTCATTTATGATTTGTAATTTCAGAAAGGTTCTTAGATTTAGTTATATATAGGATATTGGAATTTACAAGAACATTCAATGTGTGTGTGTTTACAGTGTCAAGTGCTAGTTTGTGTTTACAAAATTGCCATCAGAATTAGTATGTTATTAGGAATTATATGTATCAGTTTTGTGGAGATACCAGATATATCAGACATAGGCATCACTAAAAATTACGTTCTATGACGCTCTGTCGAACTACCAGTGGGTCATAAACCATCAGTGAATTTGATGAACATCAGGCATCCAGCAGTGTTTTCCGTTTGTCATGTTGCAAAATACAGTAGGTGAAATGACATGTCTTGTCAGTGTTTCAGACAGAAATTAATAAAACATTTGGTGACAAGCAGTAGCTATTTCATATAGCTGAAGAATGGAACCACACCATAAGAGATGACACTGTCATATGTACAGTGTGTTTTGGAGTTGTCACACAGTGACCCTGAATATGACAGAACCTGGACAGATTCACATCTAATGATAGGCATGGCAGAAGATTCTTTTAGAGGATGTCACCACAAGACTTTAAGTAGTGCCAGCACAGCACTGGAGCAGAAAATAGTGCGC
Organism: Schistocerca cancellata; assembly: GCF_023864275.1. Taxonomy (NCBI): domain Eukaryota; kingdom Metazoa; phylum Arthropoda; class Insecta; order Orthoptera; family Acrididae; genus Schistocerca; species Schistocerca cancellata. Next base: position 289,936,986 of record NC_064631.1, on the reverse strand, counting down.
CAAAAGACATTGTCAGTCTTCAAAGTGCCATAGCAGTGTCAGTCAAAGGAGGTCATTAGCACCTTCCATCACAACACATAAAATAGTAAAAGGAGATATGAGGGTTTATGGTGTCTTTTAATGTTGAACCTAAATATTAGAAATGGCAGTGGTGAATGCCTAACCTAATTACGGGGAATCTTAATTCGAGGAGAGTTTCGCTGGTCATTGGCACCAATCTCAAAAAGAAAACATTAAGGAATGTTAAGGAATGGAATCAGAAACCCCAGTCTTAAGTCATAACCCTCTGACGACTTCCAAGGTTCTTAATGACACAGTTGTTACCAACTCTCTTTCCAACTTGATTGCCACACAGAAAAATGTACATGTGGAGAATGATGAAAGCACAGTTATGTTTTCATTGTGGACATCCTGCAAGCTTTGTGCACATCTGTAAAGAAAAAAGAACAATGTGCAACAAAAATTATGCTGCAAGATATAAAAAAAAAGGCAATTCCATTCCTTTCAGGCAACTGCAGATGATACAGCTGATCTCCAAGATAAAGCCCATTGCCATATCGTAGCAATAGGATCTTCGTGTGGGACTAGAGCCGTATTGTAGCAAGCAGTCCATGGGTATAGGATCTTCTGTGTGGGACTGGGTCATAGAGAAATGCAAGAGCCCAATTTTACCACTGTGTTTTATTATTGTGCTGCATGACCTAGTCAGCCTCATGCTTTATAAAGTCTCATTGCTGCAACCAGCATACCAGTACCTCAGCACCCACTGGCTGCCTTAAACTGCTGCGACTGGTTTGCTAGTTTCTGCAGTAACATCCAAAACATAGTGGTGGTGCTACCCATGAGTGAAGTCTTTCTCCAGCATACTTCAGTCATTCCCTTGTCACTGTACGGAAGTTCTAATCCCTCACCCAGCCACCAAATCGAGAACACTAAAACGTGGCAACCATCTCATAAGTGAGGTTGCTTCTGATGAAAATCATCTATGGAGATCATACTTCATCATCAATCCCCCCTGCGGGTCCGGGGATTAGAATAGGCCCGAGGTATTCCTGCCTGTCGTAAGAGGCGACTAAAAGGAGTCCATCCCCCTCACGGGGGTAGTTAGCGCCTGCGTCCGGAGACGGACGATTCCACGACCTATAATTGTGGTCTTTCTGGTTTTTCACTTCTCGTTTCTTCCTTCCTTTTGTTGGTTCCTTCCTTTTGTTGGTTCCTTTCTTTGCTCTTCTCCACCTCACTGTCTTCCTTACTCTTTCCCTTGACTTTCCCTTGACTTCTCCATGCCTTCTCATTGCCTTCTTCTCCTTGCTTTCTCACTGCCTTCTCCTTGCCTTCTCATTGCCTTCTTCTCCTTGCCTTCTCATTGCCTTCTTCTCCTTGCCTTCTCATTGCCTTCTTCTCCTTGCCTTCTCTGGTCTCCGCCTCGGCGTTTGACACAGTCTGTCCTCTTTCTCCCTCTCTCTCTTCTTTTTCCTCTTCTTCCTTCCTCCCTGTGCGTGCCTGAAGGCCGACCCACGCGTTCGCACGCGTAGCCGGTGACGGGGTAACGCGTAAGTCCCCGCCCTGGGTAGACATGTAAGGCACGCGCGTACCCCCTGGTAAAGGCCAGGCCCGGGGAGGGGTGATTGCCTGAGCTGATACCTTCTGACCATGCCGATTGGTCCCTCCGTCTGTTTCTCGGGAGGTGTGACCTGAGGTGTAAACATTCACCTAAGGCGGGAGTGCCCTCTGAGAGGGTCCCCACAAGGAAGGAGCGCGCCATCGGAGACGCTGGCAATCATGGGGGATTCCTCCGCAATGGATTCTACTCCATCGCTTTCGACTTCTGCCCAAAAACGGAAACGTGACCAGCCACCAGTGACAAAAGTACTACCGCCTGCCCCACAGTTCCTCGTCGTTTCTCGATTGAGGACGGAAAGGATTTTTCCTCTGTCAACCCTTTCGTTATCCAGAAGGGCGTAGATGCCATAGCCGGATCTGTCAAATCTTGTACCAGGTTGCGTAACGGTACCTTATTACTAGAAACTGAGAGTGCCTTTCAGGCACAAAAACTGCTTCAGGCCACACTCCTGTACACGTTCCCTGTCCGGGTGGAGGCCCACCGAACTTTGAATTCGTCTCGTGGTGTAGTCTATACTAGCTCCCTCGACAGATTGACTGACGAGGAGATTCAATCTTTCCTCGCTGAGCAGGGCGTGACGGCTGTCCATAGGGTCATGAAAAAGGTCAACAATGACCTTGTACCGACCCGGACACTTCGATAGTGTTAAGCTGCCATCGCGCATCAAGGCGGGCTACGAGGTTATTTCTGTTCGCCCCTATGTCCTGACACCTACGCACTGCTACCAGTGTCAGCGTTTCAATCACACTCGACAGTCTTGTTCCAATGCAGCTAAATGTGTCACTTGTGGCAGGGATGCCCATGAGGGTGACTGTCCACCTCCGTCTCCTCGTTGTGTGAACTGTCAGGGTGACCATGCCGCATCCTCCCGCGACTGTCCTGTCTATAAGGAAGAACGCTGTATCCAAGAAATTCGGGTCAAAGAGAAAGTGTCCACCTCGGCTGCTCGCAAGCTATTGGCTAGTAGGAAGCCCGTGCTGCTCCCAGCGGGGAAATACAGTACTGTCCTCGCCTCTCCTCGGACTACCAGGGAGGTAGCAACCCAGACATGCGATCTGACCTTCAGCACCACGGTCGTCCATTCGGCCAGTGCTAAGATCACGCGGTCGACGTCTCCTCTTCCTCCCATCACCCCACAGACACCAGCCCCTTCATCAGCTTCTGCTAAGACGAAGACACCGAAGTCAGATGCACGGGCCTTCAAGAAGGAACCATCCCGTGCAGACTTCCTACGTACCTCGACCTCCCAGCCTTCGACCGGTACTTCCACCAAACGTCCTTCCAAAAAGGCTCATAGGAAGCACAGTTCTCCTTCTCCGCCACGGCGCATTTCTTCTCCTGCGAGATGGCCGATGAACCTATCGACCCAATGGACGATGACTGTCCGCCTACTGATAGCGGCGGCAGTGCTCGCTCGAAGCCAGGCCCTCAGCGGCCTTCGAGGTGACCCCTTCTTTCATCTTCCTTTTCTTACGATGGCACTTATTCACTGGAATATTCGCAGTATTCGCTCCAACCGAGAGGACTTGAAGTTGCTGCTCCGCTTGCACCGTCCGCTCGTCGTAGCCCTCCAGGAAACGAAGCTACCCCCATGCGATCAAATTGCCTTGGCACACTACACCTCTGTGCGTTTTGACCTACCCCCTATGGTAGGTATCCCAGCTCACGGAGGGGTTATGTTGCTGATCTGGGATGATATTTACTACGATCCCATCACGTTGCACACCGGCCTGCAGGCAGTTACCATCCGCATTACTCACCCCACTTTTACGTTTTCCTTTTTTACCGTTTACACTCCATCGTCATCTGCCGTTACCAGGGCAGACATGATGCAACTTATTTCTCAGCTACCTGCACCATTTTTGTTAACTGGAGACTTCAATGCCCACCATCCCCTTTGGGGCTCTCCAGCATCCTGCCCGAGGGGCTCCTTGTTAGCAGACCTTTTCAACCAGCTCAATCTTGTCTGCCTCAATACTGGCGCCCCTACTTTTCTTTCGGACACATCTCACACCTATTCCCATTTAGACCTCTCTATATGTACTCCCCAACTTGCACGCCGGTTTGAGTGGTATGCACTTTCTGATACATATTCGAGCGACCACTTCCCGTGTGTTATCCATCTCCTGCAGCATACCCCCTCTCCGTGTTCCTCTAGTTGGACCATCTCCAAGGCAGACTGGGGGCTCTTCTCTTCCAGGGCGACCTTTAAGGATCAAACCTTTCCAAGCTGCGATCGTCAGGTCGCCCACCTCACGGAAGTCATTCTCGCTGCTGCTGAATATTCCATCCCTCACCCTACTTCTTCTCCACGTCGCGTACCGGTCCCCTGGTGGTCCGCAGCATGTAGAGACGCTTTACGTGCTCGTCGACGTGCTTTACGCACCTTTAAACGCCACCCTACAGTGGCGAATTGTATCAATTATAAACGATTACGTGCTCAGTGTCGTCGTATTATTAAAGAAAGCAAGAAAGCCAGCTGGGCTGCTTTCACAAGCACCTTCAACAGTTTTACTCCTTCTTCTGTTGTCTGGGGTAGCCTGCGCCGGCTATCTGGCACTAAGGCCCACTCACCAGTTTCTGGCTTGACGGTCGCGAATGACGTCCTTGTGGCCCCTGAGGCTGTCTCCAATGCCTTCGGCCGCTTTTTCGCAGAGGTTTCGAGCTCCGCTCATTACCACCCTGCCTTCCTCCCCCGCAAACAGGCAGAGGAGGCTAGGCAACCTAACTTCCGCTCCTCGAATTGTGAAAGTTATAATGCCCCATTCACCATGTGGGAACTCGAAAACGCACTTGGCCGATCACGGTCCTCCGCTCCAGGGCCTGATTCTATTCATATTCAGATGCTGAAGAACCTTTCTCCTGCGGGTAAAGGTTTTCTTCTTCGTACATACAATCGCATCTGGATTGAGGGACATGTTCCCGCATGCTGGCGCGAGTCTATTGTTGTCCCGATTCCTAAGCCAGGGAAGGACAAGCACTTGCCTTCCAGTTATCGACCTATCTCGCTTACCAGCTGTGTCTGTAAAGTGATGGAGCGAATGGTTAACTCTCGATTGGTTTGGCTGCTCGAGTCTCGACGCCTACTTACCAATGTCCAATGTGGATTTCGTAGGCGCCGCTCTGCTGTTGACCATCTGGTTACCTTGTCGACCTTCATTATGAATAACTTCTTGCGGAAGCGCCCGACCGCGGCTGTGTTCTTTGATTTGGAGAAGGCTTACGACACCTGTTGGAGGGCGGGCATTCTCCGCACCATGCATACATGGGGCCTTCGCGATCGCCTCCCTCTTTTTATTCGTTCCTTTTTAATGGATCGACAGTTCAGGGTACGTGTGGGTTCTGTCCTGTCCGACACCTTTCGCTAGGAGAATGGGGTGCCACAGGGCTCAGTTTTGAGCGTCGCTCTCTTCGCCATCGCGATCAATCCAATAATGGATTGCCTCCCAGCTGATGTGTCAGGCTCCCTTTTCGTGGACGATTTTACCATCTATTGCAGCGCGCAGTGTACACGTGTCCTGGAGCGCTGTCTTCAGCGTTCTCTTGACCGTCTTTACTCCTGGAGTGTCGCCAATGGCTTCCGTTTTTCTGCCGAGAAGACGGTCTGTATTAACTTCTGGCGCTACAAAGAGTTTCTCCCACCGTCCTTACGACTCGGTCCCGTTGCTCTCCCAATCGTGGAGACAACCAAATTTTTAGGCCTTACATTTGACAGGAAACTTAGCTGGTCTCCACATGTGTCATATTTGGCCGCTCGTTGTACCCGTTCTTTAAATGTCCTCCGTGTTCTCAGTGGTATGTCGTGGGGAGCGGATCGAACCGTCCTACTTTGTCTATATCGGTCGATCGTCCGCTCCAAGCTGGATTATGGGAGCTTCGTATACTCCTCTGCACGGCCATCCATCTTACGCCGCCTCAACTCCATACAACATCGGGGTTTACGACTTGCGATCGGAGCATTTTATACTAGTCCCGTAGAGAGTCTTCATGCTGACGCTGGCGAATTGCCACTCACCTACCGGCGCGATATACTGCTTTGTCGGTATGCCTGTCGGCTACTGTCAATGCCCGACCATCCGTCTTATCGTTCCTTTTTTGACGACTCTCTCGACCGTCAATACGGGTTGTATGTCTCTGCCCTGCTACCCCCTGGAGTTCGCTTTCGTCGCCTCCTTCAACACCTTAATTTTTCACTCCCTGCAACCTTTCGAGTGGGCGAGAGCCACACGCCACCTTGGCTCCAGGCTCAGGTCCGCATTCACCTTGACCTCAGCTCGCTCCCAAAAGAGGTTACCCCCGGTTCGGTCTACCACTCTCGTTTTTTGGAACTTCGTTCGAAGTTCATCAACATGACTTTCATTTATACAGATGGCTCTAAGACCAATGACGGGGTCAGGTGTTCTTTATTGTCGGGGCACAAAGTTTCAAATACCGGCTCCATGGCCATTGTTCGGTCTTCACAGCTGAGCTCTTTGCCCTCTACCAGGCTGTTCTTTACATCTGCCGCCACCGACATTCTGCTTATGTCATCTGCTCCGACTCCCTGAGCGCCATCCAGAGCCTCAGTGATCTGTACCCGGTTCACCCTTTTGTACACCGGATCCACCGCTCTCTTCAGCAGCTGGTGGACGTCAGTTCTCCGGTTAGCTTTATGTGGGTTCCTGGCCATGTCGGTATCCCTGGGAACGAAGCTGCAGATGCCGCGGCCAAGGCTGCGGTCCTCCAGCCTCGGACAGCTTCTTGTTGTGTCCCTTCGTCCGATTTTAGCAGGGTCATTTGCCAGCGCATTTTATCGCTGTGGCATGCCGATTGGGCTGCACTTACAGACAACAAGCTTCGGGCCATAAAACCTCTTCCCGTGGCTTGGACGTCCTCCTCACGCCCTTCTCGGCGGTAGGAGGTAGTTTTGGCCCGGTTAAGAATTGGACACTGCCGGTTCAGCCATCGCCATCTGCTGACGGCTGCGCCGGCGCCGTTCTGCACATGTGGGCACTTGCTGACGGTTCGACACATTTTAATGTCCTGTCCAGATTTTAACACACTGCGTCTAGATCGTAACCTGCCAAGTACTTTCGATGCCATTTTAGCGGATGAGCCACGAGCAGTTGCTCGTGTTCTTCGTTTTATCAATTTGACCAACCTCTCTAAGGACATTTTGATGATGCTGTTTTTTAATCCTATGCCTGTCAGTCTGTCTTTTATCGTGTTTTCCCTTTTAGTTGTTGTTTTAAACTTGTGCCTCGCGGTGCATTCTTAACGTCGTCAGGGCGCTAATGACCATTGAAGTTGTGCGCCCTAAAACCACAAAAAAAAAAAAAAAAAATACTTCATCATCAATGATCAACCTGTCTTGAGGTGCCATTTTCTGTGATATTGGATGCTTATCATCGGCAGCTGAAGATTGTTCAGAGATTCAAAGGCCATTGTGCTGTAGGTTGCAAGTGGAAAATATGTTCACCTTGCAGAAACCAGTGTTATGAGAGGTCTCTTGTGTTATCATACACAACACAACCTTTCATATTTATCATTTCACCAGGATATAGCTGTAATGTTATCAACAAAGGGGGAGGGGGGGTTCTGCAACAATCTTACACTGGAAGATTGAAGCTCCATATTGTCAAAGATACTTCAACAAGTTTACCCAACAATTACTCTGAGCAATTATATAACAATAAAAACATTGTTATCCCACCCTCATAACTGAGAGAATTTCTAGTCCACTACTTGCATCCTCAGTTGAACTCTAAAGCTCTGGCACAAAAGGTACTTGCCCACAAAGAAATTTATATGCAAGTGATGATAATATCTATCACAAATGGACTACGAGAGCTCTGGCTCATTAATGCCACACAAACAGCCGTGATTTGTTCCTAAACATATGTGCGTACAGATAGCCGAACCAGTCCAGGAGGGTCAGCTTTGTGCCATTGATGGAAAAAAAATCATGCTTTGCTACCCACTGTCTATTTGAGGAATCTGCTGTCTTGTCCCCAATAGATCCTAGCCTGATCAAGAAACAGTGTTGCCATTCTGCCATTCTCTTTGGGTGCATTCAAGTCCAAAGAGGAGACAAGGCAGACCAAACACCACACACACACACACACACACACACACACACACACACACACACACACACACACACACACACACAAAACAGTCCCTCCCCCCCCCCCTCCCAGATAAATATATAGTTACTCAATAAGGACTTTAGCTGAATGCCAAATATTTCAGAAGGAAATGGAGAAGATACTGCAAGAGGGCAGGTGTCTCTGCATTGATTACCAGTGGCTGAACAGAATCACAAAGCGAATGTGTAACTGTTGCCACTAATTGGCAATGCCCTAGACTGTCCAAAGAGAGCAAAGTCTTAAATCACTGAGGATACACAGACCGGCTACTGGCAGGTCGTTACACCTGATGCCCTCTGTGTGTACGAAGTTATGCCATTTGGTCTGTGAAATGCTCCAATGACCTTTGAACAAATGACGGACAACCTGTTTCTTAAATAGACAACCCAACTTTTTGCTGCCTGGGTACATTGTTTTCTCGAAGACACTTGAAGAATATCTAAGCCACATGACTGTTGAAATGGGTCCGTAACACAGATCTTCACATGAATCTGCAGAAGTATTTCTTTGTCAACCAAAAGAAATAAAATTCTGTTGCAGCTAATTGATGGCAACGGAAACCACCCTGATCTAGAAAAACTAATAAGAGCTGTAAAAAATATTCTAACTTTTTGACCCATTTTTGATGAGAAGCTTCTTTGGAATATGCACCACTTCATATGCTTCATAAAGTATACATTCTGCATGATGTGACCAGTTATTATTGACATGAAGAGCAAGAGAGATCCTTAAAGAGACATTGTCATTTTCACAAATTTTGGCACTTTTTAATGAGGATTCCGGGATGGAACTTCACACTGGTGCTAATGGTTGCAGGATAAGTGCTGTCCAAGGAAGTTGCCAACAGAGCGATTGCTGGTGCCTCCAGAATACTTTCCAAGTCTCAGAAGAGTAACTTTGACTGAGAAAGAGTGCTTTCAGTAATCATTGAGTTCTGACCCTATTTATACGGCAAGCCATTCACAGTTGGCTTTTTCCTGAATGACGATCTTGAAGGGTCCATCAGGTCAGCTGGAGAGACAAAAAACTGAACTGTAAGATATACAGTGTCATGTAGCATACAAAAATAATGTAAATACAAGGATGGCAGCTGTTGTTTTGCAGAATCCATTGGAGGAGCTTAACAGTGCTCATTATATTCCAGTCATAACTACATTACCTCCCGGCCAACAATGCCATACGATCATTTCATTTTTTTGCCGAACACTGCAGCCAATAGAGGGAAGATCCATAGAGGTCTTACAGAAAGAAGCAGCTATCAAAGGGGACATCAGATGAAGAACTGGAATACTAGTTGAAAGGGATTATGACCCAATGGACAGAGATGAATGCTCATCATTATAGCTCATTTAGAGCTAGCCACAATGAAGTCTTTGAGTTATCTTACCATTGGTGAGCTTTTTACTGCTAAGAGGATACGGAATCCAGTTGATTTTGGCCCTGTTGTACTTGACTTTGTTGGTCGCACATGCTGGCATAATGGGCTTTATAAGTTAGTTTTCATTTTAAGACTCTGATGGTCTGTCATTGTGTTTTGTGTGTTGATGGCAGATTATGCTTGGGGCCTGAAGATGATGCTTTTTGGCATCAAAATTGGTAACATGTTTTGAATAAATGACATTGGATTACAGTACAGCTGTTGGCCTCAATTATCATTATTTAAGTACTTCATGTCCGTCTACTATTTTATACTGTCCTCAATGGATTACCAAATACTGAAGTTTTTGCATGATGCTACGACATCATATCATTTGGGATTTGGGAAGACTTTTGATAGAACCTTAAGACAGTGTTATTGGCCAAGTGTATACTGATCTGTCAGGTATTATTTAAGCCACTGTTAGAAGGACAATAATGGAAGTGAATGCTTCAGTTCCCTGCAGAACATCTGGTACCAATCCTCGTGCAGGTGTTCCATTTTGCCAGATTGGTATTGACCTGCTGGGGAGGGTTCCAAAATCAGCAGATGGAAATAAATTGAGAGTAGTGTGCACTGACTGTGTGACATGCTACACTGTCACCAAGGCTGTACCAACTGCCAAAGCTCCAGAAATCGCCAAGTTATGCACCACATGTAATGTTCTCGGATCATTAAAAAGTGTTTCAGTTGAGAGTGGTGTCAGAAGTAATTTCACAATGTGGCATTGTCCATAGTGTATCAACTGTCTTATCACCTGCCGTTGAATGGCCAAATCAAATATTTTAGTAAGATGTTATCAGATACGTTATCAGTAAACGTAGATATCAAGCAGAGACCAGGGTATGATACTGCCTGATGTGTCATTTGAATACAGCACAGCAAAGTAAGACACTATAGATTTTCTTGTGATTTTTCCTGGTCGATGGCCAAGAGGCTGAAATAATGATGGGTAGTTGTGTTTGTTTCATCCTATATGTGCCAGAGATGATTACATCAAATAGCTCATCTTCTGAACTGAAGAAGTATTGCAGCTACCAAGCATATGGATGTCGGACACCTGTTACAAGGATCATGAAATGTTACAGTGCCAAACACCAATGTAAAAGCTACACTCCAGGTGAAAGATTATAGATTTTTACACCTGTCTGGAAGATTAGGCTAACTGAAAAATTATTAATGCACTTCTTTGTTCGGTACGGACGCCTGTGATGCATGTCAAACATTATATATGAAGTTGAAGATGATCTTCCTACACTGAGCAGCCGAAAGTATGAAGATGTCCTCATAACCCTCATATTTCATTTTATCATAGTCCTGAAGTGCAGATCAAAATAAGTGCTTACACAGGGAACATGAAGATCGTAATGCCATAACCGAAATATCTCATTTGAATATAGCAGTGACTTTGAACATGTGACAACACTACCAGAAAGCGAGCGTCCACCATTGCTGCCATATTGAGGACCACTGACTGAATCAAAGATGCAGGAAGATAGTCCATCCTGAAACAGCAGATTGCTGTTTTGCAAGTAGAGGAAGTAAATTTGCACACAGTATGTCATGTGCCACAGTGTAGCTGCTGGCTGGTGTTGTACATGTCACTGCTTTTTTAAAACTGGTACTTTACAAGACTATACTAAACCACGTTTCTGACAATAATCTTGCAATAGCTGCTTAGGTTGGCTTCTTGAAAGATTTCTCTATGGGGAAAGCAATATATGAAATCACGAACTCTGTTCTGGTAGAACTAAACAAGAAAAATTAATGTGAAACTGAAGTATTACAATGTTAAAAGGATCCCTTGTGTAAAAATGTACTTGTATCTTAAGAACAGAAAACTGAGGTTTACATTAACGAATTTGCCACTGGACTAAGGCAAGATTTAATATTAAGTCTTTGGTGTTCAGTTTTGGCCACTCCTGTCCTTTGCATACATACAGTGAGGTGACAAAAGTCATGGAGTAGTGATATGTACATATAGAGGAGGAGGTAGTATTGCATACACAAGGTATGAAAGGGCAGTGCATAGACGGGACTGTCATTTGGTAGTTGGACCTAGACACATTCCATTTAGGTAATTATTAGTGACTTCAACTGTGTGAAATAACTGCAGAAATTAGTGTGGGACATTCGATGAACATATCCTTTAGGATAGTGTGGAAGAATTTGTGGGCTATCGCAGCAGATGACTGATAAGAGTGCCTGCAGCGCCACTCCTGGGCTCCTGACTGATCCTAGATGACTGGAAATCTGTGGCCTTGTCATATGTGTCCTGATTTTAATTGGGAAGAGCTGATGGTATGGTTAGAGTGTGGCACAGTCCCCACGAAGCCATGGACGTAAGTCATAAACAAGGCACTGTCCAAGTTGTTGGTAGCTCCATATTGGTGTTGGCTGTGTTTACATGGAATGGACTGGGTGCTCTGGTCGACCTGATCATTGACTGGAAATGGTATGTTGGGTTACTTGGAGACCATTTACAGCCATTCATGAACTTAGTGTTCCCAAACAACGATTGAATTTTTTTGGATTGCATTGCACCAAGTCAGTGGGCCACCGTTGTTCTCAATTGGTTTGAAAAACTTGTGGACAATTTGAGCAAATGATTCAGCCATCCACATCGCCCAGCATGAATCTCATCAAACATTTATAGAACATAACCAAGAGGTCAGTTCATGCACAAAATCCTGCATCTGCGTACTTTTGCAATTATGGACAGTTGATGAGGCAGCATGGCCCAATATTTCTGCAGGGAACTTCCAACAACTTTTTGAGTCTCTACCACATCGAGGTCCGATATTATATTAGGAGGTATCCCAAATCTCTTGTCACATCAGTGTAAATGATCCACAAAAGGCATTGTAGAGATCTTAAGACTGCCATGTTTGTAATAACAGAACTACACTGATTAGGATATGAACTCGTCCATACAAGACACAGCCAGGACAATCATGTAACAGCCATGCAGTTGAGAAACAGGCACACATCTGGTTGTCAGTGAAGAGTTTAAAACCTTTGTAACCCTTAATATTTCAAGGCCTAATTATGTGATTTCAAACAAATAAAGATTACTTAAAAGTAACAGAAGTTGACATCAATGGGCATACAAAGTACTTCTTAGGTATCAGTGTAGATGATAACCTGACACTGCACAAGTATGTGGATATATTAACCAAAAATCTCAGTTCTGCTTGCTTTGAACTTAGCAAATCACCCTCCTTGCATTGATCTGCAGATGGAAGAGTTAGTATACTTCACAGGTTTTCACTCAGCACTGTCCTATGGTATAACCTTCAGAGACAGTGTAACAAAGGTCTAAAAAGTTTTTGTTTTACAAAATTATGCAATATGAATATTGTATAAAATTGGCACCTAAAATCTTGTTCAGTGACCTTGGGGTCCAAGTTTATTTACTCTCTAATGGTATTGGTTAATAGCAAATGTGAATTTAGGATGAACTGTAAAATTCAGAAGTAGAAATAATTTATATACACAGTGTGCATCCTTTACCAGGATACAAAATTCATAACAAGTTGCTATTAGACACCGCATCGAAAGAACACCTTATTAGCCACATCTATAATCTTTCAAAATATCTGAATATGGGATGTAAATTCCATTTACATCAAACGTTCATATTAGAGTAGTTTTTAAGCACCCATATATACACCAATGAGCCAAAACATTTTGACCATCTGCTTAATTGTTTGCTTTGCTTTTAAAAGCAATGTTGACGGTTTTGCGTGGCATAGATATGACAATTCTCTGACAGGTTTCCTGCGTATGTGGCACAAGATGTCTATGCACAGGTCACATGGTCTGCACAAATTGGAGGCTTGTGATTTCTGAGTAGGAGCTAGTGCCCAATAACATCTCAGACATAAAATTTGAAATTTTTCCGGCAAATCAACTGTTCAAAAAGATTTCGGGCTTGCAGCCAGTCGTCATAAACTTCATTGCACAATATTTTGGCTGGACAACTGCCAAACATCTTCAGGTGAGCTGAACGAGGACTGACGAAGACATTCACCGCTGTCTTATATAGTGTGTTGATAGTACTGCCGTGCATGTGTTGCAGCCACAGAGACAGAAGGGCCACACCGCCCAGCGACAGCACCCTCGCTGGTGGAACTGCAATACTCAGCTGCTGTCGGTATTGTCGCTGGCCGCAGCGAGACGAAGACGCTAGAAGACTTCGATAGCTGTTGCCAGCGACACTACTGACGGCAGCTGAAGGTATTGTAGTTCCACCAGCGAGGGCACTGTCACTGGGCGGCGTGGCCCTTCTGTCTCCATGACTGCAACACATGCACAGCAGTACTATTAGCGCACTACATAAGACGGAGTGGAGAACGTCTTCATCAGTCCTCATTCAGCTCACCTGAAGATGGCTGGCAGTTGTCCAGCCGAAATACCGTGCAATGAAGTTTACGACGACTGGCTGCAAGCCCGAAATTTTTTTGAACAACATCTCGGGCATTGGGTGAATTCTGTGGCCAAGACATCACCTTGAGTTATTATCTTGCTCTTCAAACCACTGTAGCACAATTTTGTCCTTGTGGCAATCCACTGGGTTCTGGTTATCCACAATAATGTTCTCGTAGACCACAGCTGTCAGGTTGCTTGCAGTTAGTACCGTAGTTCCCATAGAAGCCCAGACGAATGTCTCCAGAGTGTAATATAGTCCCCCCACCCCTTCCCAAACATGCATATGTGGTACAGTGCATGTTTTGAGCAGCCATTTACCTGGATGATAGCATATTCAGACATGACCATCAGTGTCTTGTAACAAGAAATGCGATTCATTCACCCAAGCAACCCATTTCCATTGGTCCACAGTCCTGTCTGGATGGCCTGTGCCCACTGCAGTCATAATTGAGGATGCTGTTGCATCAACATTGGAATGTGTTGGCTCATCTGCTGTGGAGGCCCATTATGTTCGTCAATGCACAGATTGGTGCACTCAAATACTTGTGGTTAAACCATTATTGTACTCTGTCAGATTTGCCCTCCGCATTCTGTGATGTGTAGGTGTCCAGCACGTTGTACCTACTCATGGTTTCACTGTCTTTCAGCCAATTTCAATAGATGCTCACAACTGTAGCATGCCAACAGCCAACAAGCTTGCAAGTTTCCAAGATGCTTGCTCCCAAGTGCTAGGTTATAATAGTATACATTTTGTAAAAGTCTCTTATGTCAGTGGATGTCCCCAGCTGTAGCCCATACTGTCACTAGAAAGATTCCCCATTCATCACTGCTCTGCTTGTGTACTTTCCTTACCACATCATGTACCCTGAACACAACCACGTAGTATTCAGTCTTGCAATGGACAGAGATCATAATGTTTGGCTCATCAGTATATATAGCTGATAACATTCCGTGCAAATTTACAATAAGTACTTAGTATGGAGTATTATTTACATACAATAGTTATGTAATAGGAAGATTGGTGCTCTCTCAGAATAACTGAATTTCTGGTAAAGTAATTCAGAAGTAATTCCACTAATTGTCAGTGTGAGTAGATTAGCACTGTCTGGTAGTATGCTTCATAGGAGCAGCTTGTATTGACTGCTTTGCATGTTAATGTATATTTTTATTCTTTACATATTCCTGAAGGCTCTCCACTATCTTGGGATTTGTAGACAACTGTGTGTGAATGAATGACATGAGAACTCTATGGATTTGACAGCTAAATTGAAGTTGACCTATGAGGAGAATATGGTACCGCTGATCTGCAGTTCATAATGCAGTTTGGCATCCTCATGGCAAATTCTGCCTTCTGTGATAACTTTTACAGTTAACACGCAGCTGGACCCATTAAATATATATCATCTCCATGAAGCATTCTGCATATCCTACTCAGATATCTTCCTTGGAGTGGCCACATGAAGGACAGACGATAGCCATAGCTGAGATGAAGACACATCATATCCTTAAGAGTGCACGGCACTGTTCAACCTATATACCTATGACCTGGCAGTAACTCTGTTGTAAATTTTTGTATGCTGATGACATTCGTTTAGTCTCTCACTCGATTAATCTCTGAACCTTAATAAATAATGACAGAGTAAACTGTGTGCACTGGAAAAGTATTTCAGGAGTTTGGAAACTAGAACCAGACTCACCAAAGATAGAAGTTCCAGAATTCCATATAAAAAACAAATACGCAAGCTGTTGTTTGCAAATACAATTCAGTTGGGTTCTACAACTCAAATTAAATCTTATCAATAGGGCTGGTGAACTGCCATGAGCCCATTAGTACTTTCAATCATGTGGTTGCATGAGAATTGGAATCATCTTCAGCCCAGCAAAGCTGTCTATAAGTCGAAAACACAATTTCCTGATTTCTAGGTTTTGGCTTACATTGCTTCGCCTGTTGCTACTCTCTGTGGTTGGGGATGATGGCCCTCCGAGCTGTGACAGCAATGAGATGGTTCCCACATGTTGTACTGGTTGCATGCTTTAGCCAAGTTGCTGGAAGAAAATATACAGGCTGGCTCTGCAGCTATTTTTTATTTAGTTTTACTGTTTATAATTATTTCATTTGTAATTGTTAACTATGAGAACTGTACATTCATTTGTGATTGTCCAAAGGATGATTATCCAAAAGAATCAAATGCATTATAAACTCCCCTTGCATATTACCTATGAGACAAAGGTGAAACCACCATAATGTTAGATTTATATACAATTAAATATGACCTGTGTATAGTAATAAATTCCTGCTCCCATATGAAAGCAATTGGTCTCAAATATGATGTCACATACATCATTCACAAAAATTTCTGTTTGAAAATGGCCATGGGGCAAACTTGGCTAGTATTGCAAAATAAAATAATGTTAAAGTAAATGTTCAGCTTGTGTCAATAAACCAAACAGCATATGATGGTGAGGCTAAAACTAATGGATTCTTCAAAATTTATGAAGATTTAAAAGGAATCTAACTTTCAGTGGTTACAAATGTGGGGCTGAATTCAAACATCACTGTACTTCTGACACAATGTTTACACATTAAATATGATGATCTGCAACAGTCATCTACAATTGGTATTGGCATGCCAACAGGTTGAGAAAAGAGTACAACGAGCAATCGCAGAACATCCAGTAATGGACTATGCTGGCTCCAATGTGAATCTAACTGTGTCCAGTTCACGTCTGGTGCTAACTCTCCTAGAAACAGGGCGCATTATTGCTGCACATGATATGCCACGAATTTCTTTTGCATCTGGTGGTGACACGGTATGTATGTTTTCTAGTTTCGTCACCACAAAATTTTCTTATTCTGTTTACATTTTTGTCACTGTATTCTATTAACTGAGTGAGGTTGCACAATTATTACATTCCCCATGGGTGCTGATACTTTTGTCCATAATTGCCATAGCTAATCCTCTCTGTCATCCATATTCAGATGTTAGTACTCCATCTTTGAAGACCTTGGTGTGGACAAGGCAGTAACTTGCAACTTTCCATCTCTCCATGTTCATTTCATTACTCCCTCCCTCCCTCCCTCCCTCCCTCCCTCCCTCCCAACACGTGTGATGTTTGTGAATGTGTATAGATAACTATGTGACCCTTTTTTATTTAAGAGGAACTTGTAAGCCCTGTTAATCATAGCTGTGATAACATCAAGTGTGTTGAGTCATGAGAAACTATAAATGGTGACATCAGTGAGTATTATTGGATTTAAAAACTGTAGGGTGCCTTTGTGTTTGAATAATTGCCACTCAAGGAAATTAAGACATATTTGTAAACGCCTCCGTGATTATATCTACAAATCTACAAATAGTGTTTGTAGAAAAATTTTCTTGTCAGGAACGCATCTTCTGGTCTATAATTGTCAGCTTATGGTGTTCAGCATATTATGTGGGCTGTTGTACTAGCCATTATTCAGACTATATCTCGCTCCTGTACTGTATTTATACAAGAAAAGTAATTTGCATAAAATAATTAATGAAAGTTCTTCTGTCACAATTTGAAAATTTGTTGGAGCCATGTGATGCATTTTGATTGCATGCAGCTGGGATCATACATACTTAAAATGATAGCATTTAGCTTTAATTAGGAAAATACTTGGACATTGCAGGGAATCTCTTAAGAAAACAAGAAGAGGAGGTCTTGTATGGTCAATTAAAGATTGCTGCTCAAGTGTTTAACATACATATCATGACGATTTGAGGAAGGCATTGAAGTCATTCAGATGTGTGCTTGTAGTATTTTAACATGTTGTTACAAGCCAGAAGAAATGTAACAGAGATGCTCAGTGAGCATAAATGGGAGCAGGTGGAAGAAAGGAGATGCTCTTGTGAAACCTTCTGAAATAAATTGAGGAAAATGGGATTCAGAACAGATTATTCATCAGCTCTACTTCCCTTTGTGACTTCGCATAAGAATTGCAAGAATAAGATAAGAGATTAGGTGTGAACAAAACCAAAGATGCAGTGACTCTTTCCTCACTGTGACTGGAGTGGACAGAGAATAGCTGGCATTGGTACCAATTATTCTCCATCATTCACTGTTTCGAAATGATATGTGTTTGTATGGCGGAGGGGATGAGGTTATAAGTGTGTAGCTAAATGTCGATGTGCCATCGATATACACAAATTCCCTGTTACCCTGTATTTAGAAAAGCAGACAGAATCATTGGGTAGAATCAACAGCTGGTTAATAAATGGGCTAAAAAATATCAAGGCTTAAAATGTATATCCTTCTCTCCCTCACTCACTTCCATTCCTCCCTCCCCATGCCCCATCCTCTCTTGCTCTCCTCATCTACATCTCCTTTGTAGTACTTCTTTGTATCATGGTTATTTACAAAAATCATTTTATGTGTAGTTGTGCAGAATTTGTAGTTTCAAGAAGTTTCACAAAAATTTCTAGTTTTTCCTTTCAAAAATGAAGCATTTTCATGTGTTTTGCTGATGTTGTAGGACACATTAGATTTTGTAGCGTATGTTGCAAAAGATGCCAATGACTGGCGTGCCTGTTATGTGCTGGAATGTGGTGGAGGACTGGCTCAGGACGTAATCATCACAGTAGGGCAGGCATTCCAGATGAGGTATAAGGAGTTCTTAACGCTTCCCACCACAGCATTGTCAGCATCACTTATGTAAGTATCGGTATAAGGAATCTAGTTTATAGTAAGTAGAGTAGTGCACTTTCTTATATAAGGAATCTAGTTTATAGAAAGTAGAGTAGTGCAATTTCTTATATAAGGAATCTAGTTTATAGTAAGTAGAGTAGTGCACTTTCTTAGTGTAGAAACAGCTGTATGCAACCAGCGATAAACAATAATAGTTACCACCTCATGTTGATTTGGAATCGATGTATGAGGGTGAATCAAATAAGAATGATTCTTGACCTTGCATGTGGAGTAGTGTCAAGTGATGGTTCCTCTTGCTATCTGTGTTGGGTGGGTCATGAGAAGTGGGCAAGCAATCCAGTGAGGTCACGTTCTGGGAGCTCAAAGATCCAACATTGATGCTATGGTTAAAGGCAGTGCATGCAGTTGGCTGCAGACACAACCAATTGCATTCTGTGAGGATGGACTATCAAAGTCATCTATTTACTGGGAAATACATGTTTCAAAAGCCGGTAACTATTTAGAAAAATGACATGCACTCATATTTTCTATTGTCAATTTTTTTTTTTTTTTTTAAGAAAAGTGTCATTTACTTTTGATTCACCCTCATATTTTCCATTTACTTCTGGCTGTTGTTCCTTTGTAACTGTTATTGCAGTAACTCCTCCCCCACCCCACTTCTTTAAAGAATCGAACTCCCATGTATAAATCATCTTCTGACATCTGATTACTTAACAAATGGATTGTTGAGTATAGTCAGAGTAATTAAACTGCTCAAGATATATACAGGTTTTAACTTTTAATACTGGGCATATTGTATTAAGCATTTAACATAAGATTATACCTTTTAATGAGTAGATCATGGCATCCTTTTAAATTTGGTAGGTAATTGTACAAAATTATGAAAATCAAATTTTTGTTGCCCTGGGAACTAATAGATAAACAACCTGCGACTGACACTGGATGACCATTTTAACCTTTTAGTAATACAAATGTTTTTCTATGTAGAGCTTTTTCCCTCCATTACGGATGCTGTAAGGCATTGGCATTGTTAAATTTTATTTATATGACATATAATACTCCTGGGAAATGTAGTGGGCAGTGGGGCTGTAAGTTTCAGCTATAATAATGAAATAAATGAAGTTATGTAGTTATTTTATATTTGTATGCAGTTGCGCATATGTAGTCTTGGTACACTATGAAATCCCTCTGTGCAAGAATATTTTAGCTCTCGCTAGTGGACACAGACAACAGCATTTTCTTCTGACCCCTCCGTTGGTCTGCTGGAATGAAATGATCATATGGGATTTATTGGCCAGGATATCCCCTTCAGGGTTCAGCTGCCGTATTGCAAGTCTTTTTAGTTGACGCCACTTCGGCGACTTGCGTGTCGATGATGAAAATGATGATGGACACACAACATCCAGTACCCTGATGGGGATCAAACCCAGACCCCCTTGCGTGGTAGGCGGTAATGCTACCACTGTGATACGGAGGCAGACTGTTGGTCTGCTGTAGTGCTGTGGCACAAGGAAGATTTCAATGTGTTCCTGGACTGCAGACAAAAAATTCTCTGGCACATCTCTGTCGCACCCAAAAAAGGGGTGGGAAGAGGATGACATGTAAAAATATTCCAAAGTGACCAACATTAGTGTCAAATCCACAGTTATTGAGGTCAGGAGACTGATGGGTGACATTCCCAATAATAATTCAGCCCAAATTTAGTTGAATAGAACCTTCTCAAAGTTTTTAAAATCTTTTTTCAAGCTTCAGTGTTCTGGGAAATCATTCCTCTTCCTGTAGTTATATGCACACCCACATTCCTGTGTAGAGGTTGGAGTGGTCAGGAGAATTGGAGGGGGTTATTATCAAGTGAAATGTTTAGTTGCTCTGGGTATTGTATACACACACGAAAGCAAGGGTCTGAGATTCAATTCCCATTCTGCTGTTGTAACTGAACATCCTCTACAGTGTGTCAACATGTTGCCTTGGCTTGCTCACTCACTTGTTCTGCCTCCAATCAAGCATATATGGCACATCATTAGACAACAACTCTAGTGTCATCCACATATAGCATTAACCATCCTTGTATTGTCTGATGCAGTGCAGCAGACATTGGAACTCCATCCCACAAACTGACATCTAGCACCTACACAACACAGTACATTCACATTTTCGTGCTTGCATTCAACACGCCTGTTATTAATGTGCCAGCATTTCACATCTCAGTGGCTTATCGCACATTTATGAGGGGCGTTTGAAAAGTCCGTGCAAAAATAAAAACTACTTAGGTGTTTGGGGTAAACCTACTTTATTTTTCGACCTAGTCTCCATTTAAACTACCACTTCATCCAACGCTGTTCTAATTTGTTGATCCCTTCCTAATAATAGGACTTGTCCAAGTCTGTAAAATAGCTACTAGTTACTGCAATCACCTGCTCATTTGAATAAAATCTTTGCCCTGCCAGCCATTTCTTCAAATTGGGGAACAAATAGTAGTCTGAGGGAGCCAAGTCTGGAGAATAGGGGGGGATGTGAAATGAGTTGGAATCCTGTTTGCAATCATTTTGTAACCACGACTGCTGAGGTGTGTGCTGGTGGATTGTCGTGATGGAAAAGGACTTTTTTGCAGTCCAATTGCCGGCGTTTTTCTTGCAGCTCTGTTTTCAAATGGTCCAATAACTATGAATAATATGCACCTGTACTAGTTTTACCCTTTTCCAGATAGTCAATGAGGATTATCCCTTGCGAATCCCAAAAGACAGTTGCCATAACCTTTCCGGCCGAAGGAATGGTCTTCGCCTTTTTTGGTGCAGATTCTCCCTTGGTAACCCATTGTTTAGATTGCTGTTTGGTCTCCGGAGTATAGTAATGTATCCATGTTTCATCCACAGTGACGAAACGAAGCTTAAAGTCCTGCGGATTCTTCCTGAACAGCTGCATACCATCCTTGCAACACTTCACACGATTCCGTTTTTGGTCAAGCGTGAGCAGTCGCAGAACCCATCTTGCGGATAGCTTTCTCATGTCCAAATGTTTATGCAAAATATTATGTACCCATTCACTCAAGATGCCCACAGCACTAGCAATCTCAAGCAACTTAACTCTTCTGTCATCCATCACCATATCATGTATCTTATCAATGATTTCTGGAGTCGTAACCTCCACAGGACGTCCAGAACGTTCAGCATCACTTGTGCCCATATGGCCACTCCAAAAATTTTGAAACCACTTATAAACTGTTCTAATCGAAGGTGCAGTCACTGTAATATTTTATCAAGCTTCTCTTTAGTCTCCTGAGGCATTTTGTCTTTCAGAAAGTAATGTTTAATCACCACACACAATTTTTTTTTCGTCCATTTTTTGACAATCACTCGACTTCCTTGATTCACACAAATTCCAAACACAAATAAATAGACCAGTATGACTGAAACTTGGTGTGCAGTCTTTCCAAAGATGCTACTAGCTAAACACAACCTCGACAGGTGCCGGTGGTGCCGTCTCTCAGTCTTTGCATGGACTTTTCAAACGCCCCTCGTACATTAACCTCTGGACTTGCAGTGTTAATCACTTACATATATTACCTAGCCAAATGTATTCCTGAACTTTCATTACTCTGCATAAGTATTTTTTAGTGTTGCGGTTTTTTTCCGATCAGTGTATTTAGCTGTTGATTTTCCATGTTTCCTATGGAGAACTTGTATGCTGTGTACATGAAATTCAATAAATATTACCACAGTGACTGTGTATAATTATGTATAATAAAAATTAAAGTAACAACAATATTATGGAAAGGACAAGCACAACTCGCACACACATGGTCACTGTCTGTGGCTGGACTTAAAGCGGTAATTGAATATTGTATGTTATTGTAGGTCATTCATTTAACTGTAGGACTGTAAATTTGTGTGGATGTATAGTTGATGAAATAATGCTCACATTCAACCTGCAGTTAATCTCATTGATACTGAGACATGTTTCGCACAGAACAATTGAAAAAGATTTACGTTCAGAAGTGTGAAAAGCATCAGCTTTGTTTATAATTAACCAAAAAATTGCAATCCAGGTACACTGTAGGCTGGCTCACATGAGTAAATGAAGCAAATGAATAAATAGGACTCGTTGCAGATGATAATATTAACTGCTCTGACCAGAAAGAGGAAGGAACACAAGGTGGAAGGGTAAGCAGAGATGAGCATTATTTGAATAAATTTCCATCTAGATAATTGTTCAAATGCGTAGATTATTTCAATAAATTATTCAGAGATAGAGGGATTAGTCCTCTCCAAAAATGCAAATAATAGTTTTTTACTTATTATTTGTAACTTCACATTTCCTTTGTTTACTTCTTGTACTGTATTCTGTTCCCTTGGCTCAGTGCAGTTTCTGTTTGATAAATAACTTGTTAATGGTTTGTAACAATATTATGATAAGGAAAGTTCCTACTCACCATACAGCGGAGATGCGGAGTCGCAGATAGGCACGACAAACAGACTGTCACAATATGAGCTTTTGGCTAACAAGGCCTTACTCGAAAATAGACCACCCTCCCCCCCCCCCCCACCCCACCCCACACACACACATACACACACACACACACACACACACACACACGAGACTACAGCTGCTGGCAGCTGAAGGCACACTGCGAACAACAACAACAACAACAACAACAACAACAGCAGTGCATGATGGGGACGTGAACTGGGTGGGGGTAAGGAGGAGGCAAGGGTGGAGAGGGGGAGGGATAGCAGGTTAGAGGTGGGGGACAGTGAAGTGCTGCTGGGGAGTGCACAACGATGAGGCGGAGAGAGGGTAAGGAAGCTAGGTGCAGTCAGGAGGTTAAATGGAGGGCAGGGGAGAGGCGTGGGGGAGGGGGGGGGGATGTGCACTGTTGCTGTTGCTCACAGTGTCACTTCAGCTGCCAGAGGCTGTTGTGTGTGTGTGTGTGTGTGTGTGTGTGTGTGTGTGTGTAAAGGCCTTGTTGGTCTAAAGCTTGTATTGTGACAGTCTTTTTTGTGCCTATCTGCGTGTGAATATCTCCTCTATATGGTGAGTAGCAACTTTCCTTTTCATAGTATTATTGTTAATGCTTTGTATCGAAATGTGAGTCAGTGGTTCAAGTTCCAAACTTCAAAGGTAAAGGTTTGAGGCGCGATTCCCTGCTGGTCGTAAGATTTTTTATGTCACTGATTGCTTCTTTCGTCTGCAACAATGAGAAAAATGCCAATTCAAGTTGCATTGTGTTTCAGAGTTTGTGTTGAACTGTAGGGCCCCCACTAGTTGGCTCTAGAAGTCAGTTGAGAGGTGGAAGGTTGGCAAGGGCGCACCACCATACGTGGCAAAGCAAAGCATAGCTTCACTTGCTTTACAGCTTAACAAATGTAACCTAAAAATGCTGCTAGGCTGTTACGCTGCTGATGCAACCCAATTCAACTGACTCTGAGCTTACCAGTACCTCCACACTAGTGCCATGAAGTTATCTTGTGTAAATAGCCAAAGAGTCATTGATGCAGCCAAAAGAAACTCTTTACCTGCAACTCCTTCCTCCATTATTGTCAATACTATT
Source organism: Schistocerca cancellata (assembly GCF_023864275.1). NCBI lineage: Eukaryota > Metazoa > Arthropoda > Insecta > Orthoptera > Acrididae > Schistocerca > Schistocerca cancellata. The sequence goes on along the minus strand of NC_064631.1, from coordinate 289,913,167 downwards.
AGATATGGGAGTCTTGTTGATATAATTACACAATTCATTAGTGTTTGTAGTGTTATGGAATGAGTGAAAAAGTATGGACTCAGTGATTGCAAGTGACTAACATCAACAGACTTTAAATATGTCTCCTAAAACGTGTGTGGATTGCTACTGTGTTTTAGGAATAACTCTGAGGAAGTTTTTCTTTAGAAGACGGGATAGTTTTTCAATTTGACATGCATTGTACAGTTAAATAGAGTCTTGAGACTGATAAATTTGGAAAGACTCATTTAATTTGACAACAAAAAAGAACCCATAATATTGCAGCACACTAGCAACTTCTTTAATTTGAGAAAGTGTCAAGAGGTGATTGGAAGACATTTTTTGCCTTTCTGTGCAAACTACAATTATTGCTGCAAACCAATAAGCTACAAAAATGTAATAGCTGAAAAAAAACACAGAAATCATATCACAAGTGTCAAATGATTTAATGTAAAAAAAAAATAATTTTGAACATTATCTGGGAGGTGAAGCTGAAGGTGGAATCACAATGAAGTTATTTGCCAAAAACTGTGAAGGAATTGACAATTTCTCAATTTTTGCTGAAGAACATTCATTGTAAAATACTTATATTGTTATCCTGAAAGTGCACAATGATATCTTTGTTGGTGTTGAGTGTATTTTCTTCAGTGTGCAACAATGGCAAATCTTTGAAAATAACATAAACATTCTGATGATATGTTTATAAAATAGTTGTTCTGAAATCATACGTAAAGGCAACAAAAAGTACACTTGTTTAATAAATGGCGAATAATTGGAGCATTAAATACCTGGATTTCAAATATTTCCATTATTCATAATGCTTTTTATTCACAGATGATTATTTGTAAATGAATAATGTTTTGGGGAAAAAAAAATTTTCTGGTACTAGTCAAAGATGTTACCCAAAACTCGGCTCACTTAAATGCCAGACACAAAGTTATTTTAATCTAAGTGTTGCTCATTGTAGATAAGTTATCAAATGTTGGCATTGACATTGTCTAATTATGGACATTCAAATACTTTATTCCATACAATAATTGGTGTTGATGCCAATGCCTAAAGTTTTGTAGATATGTTGATCGCATTGGAGTGAAAGTACCTATTTCATCGATATACTGAATTTTGGTTACTTTTTATGCATTTTTAATTTTTTTTCTTGAACACAAATGAATCATTTATAATAAAAGACAAATTTGAGTGTAAAATAAACAAACATAAGCAGGAAAGAACACATACTGCAAACACAAAGGAAAGAATAGGATTGATGTAGATTTCGTACTACATACATTTGTCATTATTATGAGCAAAACTATTTGCATTGTGGAAGACTTCTGTGTACTTGAACCATTGTATTTCTGGAACACTGGCTAACTTCTGTAGGTGCTTATTTCCAGAGAGCGCGTTTCTACTGGGTAACTGTGGCTCCTGCTTCTGAGAACATACAACACAAAGCACTGAAGTTACCATGTTAGTAAATGTGAATTATTGCTTATTTATATAATCCAGGGGAAATGATCTGCATGTTTTTCCATTCCTCTCAAGGTTTGATTTCAAAGGGCTGACTGGATTTGTTACGCACAGAGGTACGTCTTCTAAATCATCATGTCTGCTCTTTTTCTGGCCATGGGCAAGCTTGTTAACTGATTTTTAAAAAGCATATTTATAAGCTCTTCTTCCTCATATTTGCCAGAACTGTTACAGATGAAAGCCTTTTCAGTTTGCTCATTGGTATAGCTGCCCAGAAGCCAGTAGTGGTGAAGGGGTTTTGTTGCAGCTGCTGCACATCAAAAGTAGGTTCCCAGATTCCCAATCCTTCAGTAACTCAGATCAGGAAAAGGTCCTTAAAAATACAGTTCTATTAAATTACCAGTGTCTTTCTTCATACATTTAGTTTACATACCCTACTCAGGCACTTTTCCAGAGTATTGGGTCCATGCTTAATATCACTGACCGAAGTTATTAAAATGTGATATCTTCATTATAGACTCTGCATTGTATATAGTTTTTACTATTGCACTTTTTTCTATATCCGTATAGGTATTGCACATATTGTAATTACCATAAAACCAGTAGTGAAAGAGTATTTTTACTCACACCACTTGATGATTTCAGTAGCATTTCTTTATTATTCCTTATGAGCCATGAAATTATTGAATATTTGCTATCAAAACCAATGTTATTATCAACAGAAGTACTGATATCTACTCATTTGAGAATGGAACATCCTTACATCCATCTCGGTAGACAGGCTTTTAGGATCAGAGATCTTGTAATCATTATTTGAATTTCCAGCATTTTTTAATTGTTTGTAGAGTAGAGTATTTTGCTGCAGATTAATCTCTAACCATTATTGGCTTGTAGACTACATGGGGACACTGAAAAATATTTTTTACAGATCTGGTGGTGTTGTGGGTGCAGACCGAGAATATTATAATGATCTGCCAGGCAAGGTACCACCAGAACTAGGGCCACCACCACCTGTTCCCCCAATGCCAGCTGGGATGCAGAGAGAGACCCGTACAGTTACAGCTGTTGGCAGTGGTACAAACAATGTGTTCCCATCAACCACAGACCGCTCGACAAGCAGAGGTAAGAAGTACACAATGTGATAAAAAGTATTCGGATACCTGGCTGAAAATGACTTAAAAGTTCGTGGCACCCTCCATCGGTAATGCTGGAGTTCAGTATGATGTTGGCCCACCCTTAGCCTTGATGACAGCTTCCATTCTCACAGGCATATGTTCAATCAGGCAATCAGGCTCTGGAAGATTCTAGGGGAATAGCAGCCCACTCTTCATGGAATGCTGCACTGAGGAGAAGTATCAATGTCGGTCGGTGAGTCCTGGCTCGAAGACAGCATTCCAAAACTTCCCAAAGCTGTTCTTTAGGATTCAGGTCAGAACTCTGTGCAGGCCAGTCCATTACAGGGATGTTATTGTCATACAACCACTCCACCGCAGGCCGTGCACTATGAACAGGGGCTCGATCATGTTGAAAGATGCAATAGCCATCCCCAAATTGCTCTTCAACAGTGGGATGCAAGAAGGTGCTTAAAACTTCAATGTAGGCCTGTGCTGTGATAGTGTGATTCAAAACAACGAGGGTTGCAAGCCCCCTCCATGAAAAACATGACCATACCATATCACCACCACCTCCGAATTTTAATGTTGGCACTACACACGCTGGCAGATGACGTTCACCGGGCATTCACCATACCCACACCCTGTCATTGGATCGCCACATTGTGTACCGTGATTTGTCACTCCACACAACATTTTTCCACTTTTCAATCGTCCAATGTTTACGCTTATTACACCAGGTCAGGTGTCATTTGGCATTTACCGGCGTGATGTGTGGCTTATAAGCAGCTGCACGACCATGAAATACAAGTTTTATTATCTCCCGCCTAACTGTCATAGTACTTGCAGTGGATCCTGATGCAATTTGGAATTCCTGTTTGATGGTCTGAATAGATGTCTGCCTATTACACATTACGACTCCTCTTCAACTGTCAGCAGTCTCTGTCAGTCAACAGAAGAGGTCGGCCCGTACACTTTTGTGCTGTACGTATCCCTTCACATTTCCACTTCACTATCACATCGAAAACAGTGGACCTAGGGATGTTGAGAAGTGTGGAAATCCCATGTACAGACATATGACACAAGTGACACCCAGTTACCTGACCACGTTTAAAATCCGTAAGTTCTGCAGAGTGCCCCATTCTGCTCTCTCATGATGTCTAATGACAACTAAGGTAGCTGATATGGAGTACCTGGCAGTAGGTGACAGCACAATGCACCTAATAGGAAAAAGTGTTTTTTGGGGGTGTCCGGATACTTTTGGATACTTAGTATAATTACAGCTTACAAATTTATTGCACCAGATATATTTTACACTTATTCATGCCATACATTCCTGTTTCTTTGTGCAGTTATTTCCCATACTTAACAGTCCTTTGTACAGAAGTCGTGTGTTACTTATTCATGGTAATTTCCTTCAGTATTCTTCCTTTATCAGGATGCAGCTTGGATTATTAAAATTAGACTTGTTACTATAACTGTGTTATATAGACAAAGTAAGGTCAGGAAATTAAGTAAGCAACAAGACCACTCAGCTATTTCTTTAAATGACTAGTGTCGGATGCAGCATATGATAGATAAGCATTCAGACTACTAAATATTTCCTCACAGATTAGGGGACACTTTCCAATAAATCTCCTTGAAATGACTGTCTTAAATAATGTTTTCCAAATTACTTTCTAACTTTTGTAAGTTAGAAGTAAGTTGTCCCACTTCTTACAAGTAAGATCATGATGAAAGAATTAAAAATGAATAGATTAGATCTCATTAATACTTGTTCCATAGATCATGACTATGGCACTTTATTATAATGTGTAACATGTTATTTTAACAAAAGTTTCTTTAAATGGTGTAATTCACCTTTTTTTTATTTTATTGTGTGTGTGATTACTAATTTATATCTAAATATCCATCTGTTGAGTGGGAGGAGTTGTCATTCAGAGCTTCTTTTAATTTGTTTTTGAATACTGGTTATCAATCTGTGAGACTTTTGATACTATTTCGTAAGTGACCAAAGACTTTTGTAGCAGCGTAATTCACCCCTTTGTGGGCCAAAGGTAGATTTAACCCAGAATAGTGAAGATCAGTCTTTCTCCTAGTGCTGTAGCTACACACATTACCATTGCTTTTTGGATGGGCTATTAATAACAAGTAAGTGTGTGTGTGTGTGTGTGTGTGTGTGTGTGTGTGTGTGTTTCCTTAGTGATGAATTACTACCCCAAAATAAGCAGTGAATGAAAATATGCAAGTAAGCTAATTTCCTGTATGTTTGTCACCAAAATTTTCAATAACCCAAACAGCATAAGTAGCTGAACTCAGAATGTTTCAGTAGATCATCAGTGTATTTCTTCCAATTCATTCTGTCACCATTGCATGCATCCAAAAATTTGGAATATTCTGACTTGGCTACAGACTTCAGTTCAAACTTTGTACATAGTGGTGTTATGACATTTACTGTACAGAACTGTGTATATTTTGTGTTATTAAAATTTGATGAATCCATTTTCAGAGGACCACCTATTAATTTTCTGAATGATACTATTTACAACTCCCTCAACTAATTCTTCTTTGTTGGGTGTGTTTACTATACTTGTATCATCAGCATAAAGAACTGGCTTTGCATCTCCATGAATAGAGGGTGGCAAGTCATTAATACATATTAAGAACAATAAGGGGCACAAGACAACCCTGTGGGACCTCATTCTTGATACTTCCCCAGTTTGAGGAACCTGCTTATTGTAGCAGGAATGTGGACAGATAAGGAAAAGAAATCATGTCATATACAGTTTTCTGTAGTTGGCTGATTGAGAAGGGAAAAGCCGCAGTACTGTCATGGTCAATGCAGTTTTCAGTTATGGATGGGACACATTGTGGAATATTAATGCAACAAGTTTTGATGGAATCAGTGGCCTGTGCTTTGCTTCTGACAGAAAATGTGTTGATCTATAAATAGACTTGAAAAATTTGCATTTTGCAATACATGATAGTATAGCTGTGAATTCTGTCTCTAAATTAAAAAATGTGAAATTACCTTATAAAAGATATTTCATAGTTAATTGTATCCAAATTAACTGTTTTATTAGAGATAATATGAAATAGGTTTATTTTCTGCATATAAATATCGAAATGTAACATTTTATGTTACTGGTGTTGCACATTGTTTGGCAAAGCCCAATTTGGAAAGATGATGTGCAGAACAACATGCTTGCAACATAAAAAGTGCACAAACACAATGATGTGTAAGTGTACTTCTTGCTCCTGGTGCTATGCCAGTTGTGGGTGCTTGAAAGGTCTGTATAAGGTAAAACACCATGTAATGCAACGTAGTACTCATTTGTGGTACCTAGTATCTTAGAACAAACAAATTTGTACATTTGTTAACTAAAGGTCAAAAGTTGGTATAATGTGGACACTTTTACCTTGGCAGTTTTAAGTGGTGTGTGTTTTGAACTGTGGTTGTGTCGAATACCATTAGAGGTTGGGCCAGAACTATCTCATTAACAATACTCTGCCAACCTCGACAGGGAATTGCACAGTAGCCATTCCCAAATGCTTTGTGTTATGTATTGCTCATTGTTTACTTTTCTTATTTTAAAATGAGTGAAAAGTCTAATCCTGGCCCATCATGAATTTCAATTGCAATCCTCACAACAGCAGAAGGGATCAGTGATCCCTGTGATCGTGTGTTGGTGTTGCTTTCGCAGAACACAAGTGTGAGCTGCTGCCCCGTGAGAGGGAGATGGGGTTCATGTGCCCACACAACTCCTCTCCACTCCGGCAGTCTTAATTCTAGCTTGTTTACACTCACAGCCATCTGCTGATATATAGTACCCAGATGTTGCACTATAGCGACTGGAAAAGAAAACCTGTCAAGTTTTCCAGCTGCACCAAAATTCTTTCCCTAACGTTCGAATAGATGTACACTCCTGGAAATGGAAAAAAGAACACATTGACACCGGTGTGTCGGACCCACCATACTTGCTCCGGACACTGCGAGAGGGCTGTACAAGCAATGATCACACGCACGGCACAGCGGACACACCAGGAACCGCGGTGTTGGCCATCGAATGGCGCTAGCTGCGCAGCATTTGTGCACCGCCGCCGTCAGTGTCAGCCAATTTGCCGTGGCATACAGAGCTCCATCGCAGTCTTTAACACTGGTAGCATGCCGCGACAGCGTGGACGTGAACCGTATGTGCAGTTGACGGACTTTGAGCGAGGGCGTATAGTGGGCATGCGGGAGGCCGGGTGGACGTACCGCCGAATTGCTCAACACGTGGGGCGTGAGGTCTCCACAGTACATCGATGTTGTCACCAGTGGTCGGCGGAAGGTGCACGTGCCCGTCGACCTGGGACCGGACCGCAGCGACGCACGGATGCACGCCAAGACCATAGGATCCTACGTAGTGCCGTAGGGGACCGCACCGCCACTTCCCAGCAAATTAGGGACACTGTTGCTCCTGGGGTATCGGCGAGGACCATTCGCAACCGTCTCCATGAAGCTGGGCTACGGTCCCGCACACCGTTAGGCCGTCTTCCGCTCATGCCCCAACATCGTGCAGCCCGCCTCCAGTGGTGTCGCGACAGGCGTGAATGGAGGGACGAATGGAGACGTGTCGTCTTCAGCGATGAGAGTCGCTTCTGCCTTGGTGCCAATGATGGTCGTATGCGTGTTTGGCGCCGTGCAGGTGAGCGCCACAATCAGGACTGCATACGACCGAGGCACACAGGGCCAACACCCGGCATCATGGTGTGGGGAGCGATCTCCTACACTGGCCGTACACCACTGGTGATCGTCGAGGGGACACTGAATAGCGCACGATACATCCAAACCGTCATCGAACCCATCGTTCTACCATTCCTAGACCGGCAAGGGAACTTGCTGTTCCAACTGGACAATGCACGTCCACATGTATCCCGTGCCACCCAACGTGCTCTAGAAGGTGTAAGTCAACTACCCTGGCCAGCAAGATCTCCGGATCTGTCCCCCATTGAGCATGTTTGGGACTGGATGAAGCGTCGTCTCACGCGGTCTGCACGTCCAGCACAAACGCTGGTCCAACTGAGGCGCCAGGTGGAAATGGCATGGCAAGCCGTTCCACAGGACTACATCCAGCATCTCTACGATCGTCTCCATGGGAGAATAGCAGCCTGCATTGCTGCGAAAGGTGGATATACACTGTACTAGTGCCGACATTGTGCATGCTCTGTTGCCTGTGTCTATGTGCCTGTGGTTCTGTCAGTGTGATCATGTGATGTATCTGACCCCAGGAATGTGTCAATAAAGTTTCCCCTTCCTGGGACAATGAATTCACGGTGTTCTTATTTCAATTTCCAGGAGTGTATTTTCGGTTCTACTCCTTCACTATGTGCCTTCTAGGTTCTGTGTATAGCAGTGTAGGGTATGGGTCACATGGTTATGAATACCCACAAAAGGTCAAAATTAATATTGTGCTGATTTTGTAATCATCAAATTGGGTGGAAAAAGAAAAATAATGTTGAGGAACACCTTAAATCAGATACACATTCAGTTCACTGATCGGGAGAATGCTTCTGCTTCTCAGCAGAACAGTCACTTGTTGAAAGATAAGAAAAGAAAGTCCATTAAAAAATGTTGAAGAATTTGTAAAAGTGAACATTCCAGTAAAAAAGTTTCCCAATCAGCACTTTTTTAACAGTAAATTTCAAAGCACTAAGGCTTTGTCTCCACTCAGCTAGCATTGTTCTTTTCATATTTCTGGCAGTTAATATACAGTTTTCCATTTTATACATTGTTTTCAGAGGTAGACCAAGATCTTGGGAAATTTGGACATTAGTTATTATCCATACAAGAAGTCAACACATGATCACATATTTGTTGTTGTTATCAACAGCAACAACAGCTGATATGAGTACAATTTTAATGTGCCAACAATGAAATATGTAACCAACTAGGTTCTACAGTTCTGTACCCTCACAAAAAAATAGTATCATCTATCTAGAAAATTCCTAAGTTGTTAATTGCATCTTTGGTAACACTGCAGTCTAAAATATAAGCCATAAAGAAGATATCACAAAAAAGTCATGTTGTAGCTATTAAGCACAAATATCCTTATCAGTGGTAAACTTCTAATATGACTAGTCTTGAAGTTTGTTTTGATGTCTGCCTTCCAACTGAAAATTTCATAAGAGAAGTTGTTGCCCCAGTATACACAAACATACACACAAAATTCAAGCTTTCGCAACAAACGGTTGCTTCGTCAGGAAAGAGGGAAGGAGAGGGAAAGACGAAAGGATGTGGGTTTTAAGGGAGAGGGTAAGGAGTCATTCCAATCCCGGGAGCGGAAAGACTTACCGTAGGAGGAAAAAAGGACAGGTATACACTCGCGCGCACGCGCACACACACACACACGCACACACCCATATCCAACCGCACATACACAGACACAAGCAGACATTTGTAAAGGCAAAGAGTTTCGGCAGAGATGTCAGTCGAGGCAGAAGTACAGAGGCAAAGATGTTGTTGAAAGACAGGTGAGGTATGAGCGGCGGCAACTTGAAATTAGCGGAGGTTGAGGCCTGGTGGATAATGAGAAGAGAGGATATACTGAAGGGCAAGTTCCCATCTCCGGAGTTCTGACAGGTTGGTGTTAGTGGGAAGTATCCAAATAACCCGGATGGTGTAACACTGTGCCAAGATGTGGTGGCCATTAACCAAGGCATGTTTAGCCACAGGGTGATCCTCATTACCAACAAACACTGTCTGTCTGTGTCCATTCATGCGAATGGACAGTTTGTTGCTGGTCATTCCCACATAGAACGCTTCACAGTGTAGGCAGGTCAGTTGGTAAATCACGTGTGTGCTTTCACACGTGGCTCTGCCTTTGATCGTGTACACCTTCCGGGTTACAGGACTGGAGTAGGTGGTGGTGTGAGGGTGCATGGGACAGGTTTTACACCGGGGCGGTTACAAGGGTAGGAGCCAGAGGGTAGGGAAGGTGGTTTGGGGATTTCATAGGGATGAACTAAGAGGTTATCAAGGTTAGGTGGACGGCGGAAAGACACTCTTGGTGTAGTGGGGAGGATTTCATGAAGGATGGATCTCATTTCAGGGCAGGATTTGAGGAAGTCGTATCCCTGCTGGAGAGCCACATTCAGAGTCTGATCCAGTCCCGGAAAGTATCCTGTCACAAGTGGGGCACTTTTGTGGTTCTTCTGTGGGAGGTTCTGGGTTTGAGAGGATGACGAAGTGGCTCTGGTTATTTGCTTCTGTACCAGGTCGGGAGGGTAGTTGCGGGATGCAGAAGCTGTTTTCAGATTGTTGGTGTAATGGTTCAGGGATTCCGGACTGGAGCAGACTCGTTTGCCACGAAGACCTCGGCTATAGGGAAGGGACCGTTTGATGTGGAATGGGTCATAGCTGTCATAATGGAGGTACTGTTGCTTGTTGGTGGGTTTGATGTGGACGGACGTGTGAAGCTGGCCATTGGACAGATGGAGGTCAATGTCAAGGAAAGTGGCATGGGATTTGGAGTAGGACCAGGTGAATCTGATGGAACCAAAGGAGTTGAGGTTGGAGGGGAAATTCTGGAGTTCTTCTTCACTGTGAGTCCAGATCATGAAGATATCATCAATAAATCTGTACCAAACTTTGGGTTGGCAGGCCTGGGTAACCAAGAAGGCTTCCTGTAAGCGACCCATGAATAGGTTGGTGTACAAGGGGGCCATCCTGGTACCCATGGCTGTTCCCTTCAATTGTTGGTATGTCTGGCCTTCAAAAGTGAAGAAGTTGTGGGTCAGGATGAAGCTGGCTAAGGTAATGAGGAAAGAGGTTTTAGGTACGGTGGCAGGTGATCGGCGTGAAAGGAAGTGCTCCATCGCAGCGAGGCCCTGGATGTGTGGAATATTTGTGTATAAGGAAGTGGCATCAATGGTTACAAGGATGGTTTCCGGGGGTAACAGATTGGGTACGGATTCCAGGCGTTCGAGAAAGTGGTTGGTGTCTTTGATGAAGGATGGGAGACTGCGTGTAATGGGTTCAAGGTGTTTATCTACGTAGGCAGAGATACGTTCTGTGGGGGCTTGGTAACCAGCTACAATGGGGTGGCCGGGATGATTGGGTTTGTGAATTTTAGGAAGAAGGTAGAAGGTAGGGGTGCGGGGTGTCGGTGGGGTCAGGAGGCTGATGGAGTCAGGTGAAAGGTTTAATAATAGTACGTAACCCACTTTCAAACCATAACCAAAAATTTTTTTTTCCACTTTCAACACTACCGCTGCTATAAAATCCACCGTTTCTATTTCACAAACAGTTCCTTTCACCTATTAAACACCATTTCGGCTAGTTTTAATAACTTTCGCTTTATTTCCATTTCTGTCTTTCCCACATCACTGATCATTTTTGCTGCTTCCAACAGGTTTTAACATCATTATTTCTTCATCAGACAATTGTTAGCCTCATTTTCATAATCTGCCACCACAAAACCACTCCTTTTAATACATTTACACGCAGTTTTTTCGAAATTTTCCCGAATTTCTCCACCCTTTAACGTGTTTTGGCGGCAACACAACCACCTAACCTTTGTGCACATCGTTGTCTACCAAACCAAGTTCACCACAGGATCAACATAGCCCAGCTTTAACCAACACTTTTTCGCCTTTTTTCACACCAGATCTCCAGTTGCTTTCTAGTTCACCTTTATCTCTTCCCATATATTTTTATTTTCGTTTTAGCCTCATGTTACACTTTCCACCTTCTAATACCATGTCACCCTCACAACACCTCCACAACGACCCCATTAAGTTTTATTTACATTCCCTCCGCAAACATGCCTTCGCCCTAGCCAGATTACACTCCCATATTTTATTTTCTCAGGCTTGTCTGACATTTGGCATTACCCCCAAAGGCCTCACACTTAAAGTTCCCATCTCTGGCTGCAACCCTTCTTTCCATCAGTCCCTATACCAGTTCCAAACTGAACAATCCATTGCCCTCACCCACCTAATCCTTCACCTACACATCAACTCAGCCAATGAACACACCCGTCAACTCCTATCCTTAATAAAAGTCTTCAATCTTTCCTCTCCCACATCCACACCGGCTGTTCAGAGCATCCTCCTACAGGCCAACCGCAAATTAGAACAGCATGCCACCCTCTACCTTAAAAAACTATCCAATCTCCTGGTTTCCCACCTCTGGAAAGGCAACTCACTCACCCTTCACAACCTTTCCAGCAAACCTCACCCTCCTCTCATTGCACACAAACCCAGTCTCTCCCATCTACTCAATCTCCCACTTCCAGCTCCACTCCCTCCAAAACCTCAAAATTCCAATCAACACAATCTGGAACCACAACACCCTAATTCAGTAGTTAACCTTTCCTCCAAACCTCTCTCCCAATCCGAAACCTCTGTCCTATCCAAAGGCCTCACCTTCAGCCCCACTCCCAGATTCAACCAAACAGCCCTTGTCAAAGATTCACTGTCCTACACTGGTACTCTCTGCTGCAAATATCACTTTGCCACGAAGAAAAATGATCCTAATCCTACTCCTAATGATCCAAATCCCCAAGACACTATCCAAATTAAACCCTGCCTGGAAAAGTTTCGTCCTCCGTCACAGCTGGACCCACCTCCTCTTCCTCAAAATCACCCTCTCCAAACCTTCCAGGAATTTCTGACTTCCAGCCTTGCCTCTCAATCCTTCATAAAAAAATACCTTAATCCTACTCCCAACATCACCACTGCTGAAGCCCAAGCTATGCGTGATCTGAAGGCTGACCATTCCATCGTCGTTCTTCCAGCGGACAAGGGTTCCACGACAGTGGTACTTGATCGTCGGGAGTATGTGGCTGAGGGACTGCGTCAGCTTTCAGACAACACCACATACAAAGTTTGCCAAGGTAATGCCATTCCTGATGTCCAGGCGGAGCTTCAAGGAATCCTCAGAACCTTAGGCCCCCTACAAAACCTTTCACCTGACTCCATCAACCTCCTGACCCCACCGACACCCCGCACCCCTACCTTCTACCTTCTTCCTAAAATTCACAAACCCAATCATCCCGGCCGACCCATTGTAGCTGGTTACCAAGCCCCCACAGAACGTATCTCTGCCTACGTAGATCAACATCTTGAACCCATTACATGCAGTCTCCCATCCTTCATCAAAGACACCAACCACTTTCTCGAACGCCTGGAATCCTTACCCAGTCTGTTACCCCCGGAAACCATCCTTGTAACCATTGATGCCACTTCCTTATACACAAATATTCCGCACGTCCAGGGCCTCACTGCGATGGAGCACTTCCTTTCACGCCGATCACCTGCCACCCTACCTAAAACCTCTTTCCTCATTACCTTAGCCAGCTTCATCCTGACCCACAACTTCTTCACTTTTGAAGGCCAGACATACCAACAATTAAAGGGAACAGCCATGGGTACCAGGATGGCCCCCTTGTACGCCAACCTATCCATGGGTCGCTTAGAGGAAGCCTTCTTGGTTACCCAGGCCTGCCAACCCAAAGTTTGGTACAGATTTATTGATGACATTTTCATGATCTGGACTCACAGTGAAGAAGAACTCCAGAATTTCCTCTCCAACCTCAACTCCTTTGGTTCCATCAGATTCACCTGGTCCTACTCCAAATCCCATGGCACTTTCCTTGACGTTGACCTCCATCTGTCCAATGGCCAGCTTCACACGTCCGTCCACATCAAACCCACCAACAAGCAACAGTACCTCCATTATGACAGCTGCCACCCATTCCACATCAAACGGTCCCTTCCCTACAGCCTTGGTCTTCACCAACAACCTGTCAACAGCTTTCGCATCCCGCAACTACCCTCCCGACCTGGTACAGAAGCAAATAACCAGAGCCACTTCGTCATCCTCTCAAACCCAGAACCTCCCACAGAAGAACCACAAAAGTGCCCCACTTGTGACAGGATACTTTCCGGGACTGGACCAGACTCTGAATGTGGCTCTCCAGCAAGGATACAACTTCCTCAAATCCTGCCCTGAAATGAGATCCATCCTTCATGAAATCCTCCCCACTCCACCAAGAGTGTCTTTCCGCCGTCCATCTAACCTTCGTAACCTCTTAGTTCATCCCTATGAAATCCCCAAACCACTTTCCCTACCCTCTGGCTCCTACCCTTGTAAGCGCCCCCGGTGTAAAACCTGTCCCATGCACCCTTCCACCACCACCTATTCCAGTCCTGTAACCCGGAAGGTGTACACGATCAAAGGCAGAGGCACGTGTGAAAGCACCCACGTGATTTACCAACTGACCTGCCTACACTGTGAAGCGTTATATGTGGGAATGACTAGCAACAAACTGTCCATTCGCATGAATGGACACAGGCAGACAGTGTTTGTTGGTAATGAGGATCATCCTGTGGCTAAACATGCCTTGGTGCACGGCCAGCACATCTTGGCACAGTGTTACACCGTCCGGGTTATCTGTATACTTCCCACTAACACCAACCTGTCAGAACTCCGGAGATGGGAACTTGCCCTTCAGCATATCCTCTCTTCTCGCTATCCGCCAGGCCTCAATCTTCGCTAATTTCTAATTTCAATTTGTCGCCGCTCATACCTCACCTGTCTTTCAACAACATCTTTGCCTCTGTACTTCCACCTCGACTGACATCTCTGCCCAAACTCTTTGCCTTTACAAATGTCTGCTTGTGTCTGTGTATATGCGGATGGATATGTGTGTGTGTGTGCGCAAGTGTATACCAATCCTTTTTTTCCCCTAAGGTAAGTCTTTCCGCTCCCAGGATTGGAATGACTCCTTACCCTCTCCCTTAAAACCCACATCCTTTCGTCTTTCCCTCTCCTTCACTCTTTCTTAATGAAGCAACCGTGGGTTGCAAAAGCTTGAATTTTGTGTGTATGTTTGTGTTTGTTTGTGTCGCTTTTGTTTGGTAAGTCTCATCATCTTTCTTTTTAGATATATTTTTCCCACGTGGAATGTTTCCCTCTCTTATATATATTTATATATATATATATATATATATATATATATATATATATATATATATATATATATATATATATATATATATATATATATATATATATATATATAAAAAATAGAGGGAAACATTCCACGTGGGAAAAATACACCTAAAAAGAAAGATGATGAGACTTACCAAACAAAAGCGCTGGCAGGTCGACAGACACACAAACAAACACAAACATACACACAAAATCTAGCTTTCGCAACCAACGGTTGCCTCGTCAGGAAACAGGGAAGGAGAAGGAAAGACAAAAGGATATGGGTTTTAAGGGAGAGGGTAAGGAGTCATTCCAATCCCGGGAGCGGAAAGACTTACCTTAGGGGGAAAAAAGGACAGGTATACACTCACACACACACACATATCCATCCATACATACAAGACACAGGCAGACATTTGTAAAGGCAAAGAGTTTGAGCAGAGATGTCAGTCGGGACGGAAGTACAGAGGCAAAGATGATGTTGAAAGACAGGTGAGGTATGAGCGGCGGCAGATTGAAATTAGGAATTAGCGGAGATTGAGGCCTGGCGGATAGCGAGAAGAGAGGATATGCTGAAGGGCAAGTTCCCATCTCCGGAGTTCTGACAGGTTGGTGTTAGTGGGAAGTATCCAGATAACCCGGACGGTGTAACACTGTGCCAAGATGTGCTGGCCGTGCACCAAGGCATGTTTAGCCACAGGGTGATCCTCATTACCAACAAACACTGTCGGCCTGTGTCCATTCATGCGAATGGACAGTTTGTTGCTGGTCATTCCCACATATAACGCTTCACAGTGTAGGCAGGTCAGTTGGTAAATCACGTGGGTGCTTTCACACGTGGCTCTGCCTTTGATCGTGTACACCTTCCGGGTTACAGGACTGGAATAGGTGGTGGTGGGAGGGTGCATGGGACAGGTTTTACACCGGGGACGGTTACAGCGGTAGGAGCCAGAGGGTAGGGAAGGTGGTTTGGGGATTTCATAGGGATGAACTAAGAGGTTACGAAGGTTGGGTGGACGGCGGAAAGACACTCTTGGTGGAGTGGGGAGGATTTCATGAAGGATGGATCTCATTTCAGGGCAGGATTTGAGGAAGTCGTATCCCTGCTGGAGAGCCACATTCAGAATCTGATCCAGTCCCGGAGTGTATCCTGTCACAAGTGGGGCACTTTTGGGGTTCTTCTGTGGAGGGTTCCGGGTTTGAGGAGATGAGGAAGTGGCTCTGGTTATTTGCTTCTGTACAAGGTCGGGAGGGTAGTTACGGGATGCGAAAGCTGTTTTCAGGTTGTTGGTGTAATGGTTCAAGGATTCCGGACTGGAGCAGATTCGTTTGCCACGAAGACCTAGGCTGTAGGGAAGGGACCGTTTGATGTGGAATGGGTGGCAGCTGTCATAATGGAGGTACTGTTGCTTGTTGGTGGGTTTGATGTGGACGGACGTGTGAAGCTGGCCATTGGACAGGTGGAGGTCAACGTCAAGGAAAGTGGCATGGGATTTAGAGTAGGACCAAGTGAATCCGATGGAACCAAAGGAGTTGAGGTTGGAGAGGAAATTCTGGAGTTCTTCTTCACTGTGAGACCAGATCATGAAAATGTCATCAATAAATCTGTACCAAACTTTGGGTTGGCAGGCCTGGGTAACCAAGAAGGCTTCCTCTAAGCGACCCATGAATAGGTTGGCGTACGAGGGGGCCATCCTGGTACCCATGGCTGTTCCCTTTAATTGTTGGTATGTCTGGCCTTCAAAAGTGAAGAAGTTGTGGGTCAGGATGAAGCTGGCTAAGGTAATGAGGAAAGAGGTTTTAGGTAGGGCGGCAGGTGATCGGCGTGAAAGGAAGTGCTCCATCGCAGCGAGGCCCTGGACATGCGGAATATTTGTGTATAAGGATGTGGCATCAATGGTTACAAGGATGGTTTCCGGGGGTAACAGACTGGGTAGGGATTCCAGGCGTTCGAGAAAGTGGTTGGTGTCTTTGATGAAGGATGGGAGACTGCATGTAATGGGTTGAAGGTGTTGATCTACGTAGGCAGAGATGCGTTCTGTGGGGGCTTGGTAACCAGCTACAATGGGACGGCCGGGATGATTGGGTTTGTGAATTTTGGGAAGAAGGTAGAAGGTAGGGGTGCGGGGTGTTGGTGCGGTCAGGAGGTTGATGGAGTCAGGTGAAAGGTTTTGTAGGGGGCCTAAGGTTCTGAGGATTCCTTGAAGCTCCGCCTGGACATCAGGAATGGGATTACCATGGCAAACTTTGTAAGTGGTGTTGTCTGAAAGCTGACGCAGTCCCTCAGCCACATACTCTCGACGATCAAGTACCACAGTTGTGGAACCCTTGTCCGCCGGAAGAATGACGATGGATTGGTCAGCCTTCAGATCACGCATAGCTTGGGCTTCAGCAGTGGTGATGTTGGGAGTAGGATTAAGGTTTTTTAAGAAGGATTGAGAGGCAAGGCTGGAAGTCAGAAATTCCTGGAAGGTTAGGAGAGGGTGATTTTGAGGAAGAGGAGGTGGGTCCCGCTGTGACGGAGGACGGAACTGTTCCAGGCATGGTTCAATTTGGATAGTATCTTGGGGAGTTGGATCATTAGGAGTAGTATTAGGATCATTTTTCTTCGTGGCAAAGTGATATTTCCAGCAGAGAGTACGGGTGTAGGACAGTAAATCTTTGACAAGGGCTGTTTGGTTAAATCTGGGAGTGGGGCTGAAGGTGAGGCCTTTGGATAGGACAGAGGTTTCGGATTGGGAGAGAGGTTTGGAGGAGAGGTTAACTACTGAATTGGGGTGTTGTGGTTCCAGATTGTGTTGATTGGAATTTTGAGGTTTTGGAGGGAGTGGAGCTGGAAGTGGGAGATTGAGTAGATGGGAGAGACTGGGTTTGTGTGCAATGAGAGGAGGTTGAGGTTTGCTGGAAAGGTTGTGAAGGGTGAGTGAGTAGCCTTTCCGGAGGTGGGAAACCAGGAGATTGGATAGTTTTTTAAGGTGGAGGGTGGCATGCTTTTCTAATTTGCGGTTGGCCTGTAGGAGGATGCTCTGAACAACCGGTGTGGATGTGGGAGAGGAAAGATTGAGGACTTTTATTAGGGACAGGAGTTGATGGGTGTGTTGATTGGCTGAGTGGATGTGTAGGTGAAGGATTAGGTGGGTGAGGGCAATGGATTGTTCGGTTTGGAACTGGTATAGGGACTGATGGAAAGAAGGGTTGCAGCCAGAGATGGGAACTTTAAATGTGAGGCCTTTGGGGGTGATGCCAAATGTCTGACAAGCCTGAGAAAATAAAATATGGGAGTGTAATCTGGCTAGGGCGAAGGCATGTTTGCGGAGGGAATGTAAATAAAACTTAATGGGGTCTTTGTGGAGGTGTTGTGAGGGTGACATGGTACTAGAAGGTGGAAAGTGGAACACGAGGCTGAAATGAAAATGAAAATAAATATAAAAATATATGGGGAGAGATAAAGGTAAAACTAGAAAGCAAATGGAGATCTGGTGTGAAAAAAGGCGAAAAAGGGTTGGTTAGAGCTGGGCTATGTTGATCCTGTGGTGAACTTGTGTAGGTAGATAATGATGTGCATAAAGGTTAGTGCCGCCAAAACACGTTAAAGGGTGGAGAAATACGGGAAAATTTCGAAAAAACTACGTGAGGATGTATTAAAAGGGTGGTTTGGTGGTGGCAGATTATGGAAATGAAGCTAACAATTGTCTGATGAAGAAATAATGACGTTAAAACCTGTGGGAAGCGGCTAAAAATGATCGATGATGTGAGAAAAACGGAACTGGAAATAAAGCAAAATATATTAAAACTAGCCGAAAAGGTTGTTTAATAGCTGAAAGGAACTGTTTGTGAACTGGAAACGGTGGATTTTATAACAGTGGTAGTGTTGAAAGTGGAAAAAAAAATTTTTGGTTATGGTTTGGAAGTCTGTGTCTTGTATGTATGGATGGATATGTGTGTGTGTGCGAGTGTATACCTGTCCTTTTTTCCCCCTAAGGTAAGTCTTTCCGCTCCCGGGATTGGAATGACTCCTTACCCTCTCCCTTAAAACCCATATCCTTTTGTCTTTCCTTCTCCTTCCCTCTTTCCTGACGAGGCAACCGTTGGTTGCGAAAGCTAGATTTTGTGTGTATGTTTGTGTTTGTTTGTGTGTCTGTCGACCTGCCAGCGCTTTTGCTTGGTAAGTCTCATCATCTTTCTTTATATATATATATATATATATATATATTTAAAAACAAAGATGATGTGACTTACCAAATGAAAGTGCTGGCAGGTCGACAGACACACAAACAAACACAAACATACACACAAAATCCAAGCTTTCGCAACCAACGGTTGCCTCGTCAGGAAAGAGGGAAGGAGAAGGAAAGACAAAAGGATATGGGTTTTAAGGGAGAGGGTAAGGAGTCATTCCAATCCCGGGAGCGGAAAGACTTACCTTAGGGGGAAAAAAGGACAGGTATACACTCGCACACACACACATATCCATCCACACATACACAGACACAAGCAGACACTCACAAGTGTCTGCTTGTGTCTGTGTATGTGTGGATGGATATGTGTGTGTGTGCGAGTGTATACCTGTCCTTTTTTCCCCCTAAGGTAAGTCTTTCCGCTCCCGGGATTGGAATGACTCCTTACCCTCTCCCTTAAAACCCATATCCTTTTGTCTTTCCTTCTCCTTCCCTCTTTCCTGACGAGGCAACCGTTGGTTGCGAAAGCTTGGATTTTGTGTGTATGTTTGTGTTTGTTTGTGTGTCTGTCGACCTGCCAGCACTTTCATTTGGTAAGTCACATCATCTTTGTTTTTAAATATATTTTTCCTTCGTGGAATGTTTCCTTCTATTATATATATATATATATATATATATATATATATATATATATATATATATATATATATATATATATATATATATAAAAACAAAGATGATATGTCTGCTTGTGTCTGTATATGTGTGGATGGATATGTGTATGTGTGCGAGTATATACCCGTCCTTTTTTCCCCCCTAAGGTAAGTCTTTCCGCTCCCGGGACTGGAATGACTCCTTACCCTCTCCCTTAAAACCCACATCCTTTCGTCTTTCCCTCTCCTTCCCTCTTTCCTGATGGGGCGGTGGTTTGTTGCGAGGGCTTGAATTTTGTGTGTGTGTTTGTGTTCGTTTGTGTGTCTGTCGACCTGCCGGCACTTTCATTTGGTAGGTCGCATCATCTTTGTTTTTTTTTATATATATATATATGTATATATAATAGAGGGAAACATTCCACGTGGGAAAAATATAATTAAAAAGAAAGATGATGAGACTTACCAAACAAAAGCGCTGGCAGGTCGATAGACACACAAACAAACACAAACATTGCCTCGTCAGGAAAGAGGGAAGGAGAAGGGAAGACAAAAGGATATGAGTTTTAAGGGAGAGGGTAAGGAGTCATTCCAATCCCGGGAGCGGAAAGACTTACCTTAGGGGGAAAAAAGGACAGGTATACACTCGCACACACACGCATATCCATCCGCATATACACAGACACAAGCAGACATTTTTTTGGTTGCGAAAGCTAGATTTTTGTGTGTATGTTTGTGTTTGTTTGTGTGTCTATTGACCTGCCAGCGCTTTTGTTTGGTAAGTCTCATCATCTTTCTTTTTAATTAATTATATATATATATATATATATGAAAACACAGGTAACGTGACTTGCCCAGCGGGAGCGCTGGCACGTCGATAGACACACAAACATGCGCACAGAGTTCTGGCTTTTCGCAACCTATGGCTGCTTCATCGGGAAGGAGGGAAGGATGTGGGTTTTGGGGGAGGGGGTGGGGAGTCGTTCCGGTCCCGTGGGCGGGGGGACTTGCCTTGGGGGGGGGGGGGGGGGGGTGCACGCGTGCGCGACTGTATACCTGTCCTTTTTTCCCCCTAAGGTAAGTCTTTTCGCTCCCGGGATTGGAATGACTCCTTACCCTCTCCCTTAAAACCCAAATCCTTTTGTCTTTCCCTCTCCTTCCCTCTTTCCTGACGAGGCAACCGTTGGTTGCGAAAGCTAGAATTTTGTGTGTATGTTTGTGTTTGTTTGTGTGTCTATCGAATGCCAGCGCTTTTGTTTGGTAAGTCTCATCATCTTTCTTTTTATATATATATATATATATATATATATATATTTAAAAAGAAAGATGATGAGACTTACCCAACAAAAGCGCTGGCAGGTCGATAGACACACAAATAAACACAAACATACACACAAAACTCTAGCTTTCGCAACCAACGGTTGCCTCGTCAGGAAAGAGGGAAGGAGAAGGAAAGACAAAAGGATATGGGTTTTAAGGGAGAGGGTAAGGAGTCATTCCAATCCCGGGAGCGGAAAGACTTACCCTAGGGGGAAAAAAGGACAGGTATACACTCGCACACACACACATATCCATCCATACATACAAGACACAAGCAGACATTTGTAAAGGCAAAGAGTTTGAGCAGAGATGTCAGTCGGGACGGAAGTATAGAGGCAAAGATGATGTTGAAAGACAGGTGAGGTATGAGCGGCGGCAGATTGAAATTAGGAATTAGCGGAGATTGAGGCCTGGCGGATAGCGAGAAGAGAGGATATGCTGAAGGGCAAGTTCCCATCTCCGGAGTTCTGACAGGTTGGTGTTAGTGGGAAGTATCCAGATAACCCGGACGGTGTAACACTGTGCCAAGATGTGCTGGCCGTGCACCAAGGCATGTTTAGCCACAGGGTGATCCTCATTACCAACAAACACTGTCTGCCTGTGTCCATTCATGCGAATGGACAGTTTGTTGCTGGTCATTCCCACATAGAACGCTTCACAGTGTAGGCAGGTCAGTTGGTAAATCACGTGGGTGCTTTCACACGTGGCTCTGCCTTTGATCGTGTACACCTTCCGGGTTACAGGACTGGAATAGGTGGTGGTGGGAGGGTGCATGGGACAGGTTTTACACCGGGGGCGGTTACAGGGGTAGGAGCCAGAGGGTAGGGAAGGTGGTTTGGGGATTTCATAGGGATGAACTAAGAGGTTACGAAGGTTAGGTGGACGGCGGAAAGACACTCTTGGTGGAGTGGGGAGGATTTCATGAAGGATGGATCTCATTTCAGGGCAGGATTTGAGGAAGTCGTATCCCTGCTGGAGAGCCACATTCAGAATCTGATCCAGTCCCGGAAAGTATCCTGTCACAAGTGGGGCACTTTTGGGGTTCTTCTGTGGAAGGTTCCGGGTTTGAGGAGATGAGGAAGTGGCTCTGGTTATTTGCTTCTGTACCAGGTCGGGAGGGTAGTTACGGGATGCAAAAGCTGTTTTCAGGTTGTTGGTGTAATGGTTCAAGGATTCCGGACTGGAGCAGATTCGTTTGCCACGAAGACCTAGGCTGTAGGGAAGGGACCGTTTGATGTGGAATGGGTGGCAGCTGTCATAATGGAGGTACTGTTGCTTGTTGGTGGGTTTGATGTGGACGGACGTGTGAAGCTGGCCATTGGACAGGTGGAGGTCAACGTCAAGGAAAGTGGCATGGGATTTAGAGTAGGACCAGGTGAATCTGATGGAACCAAAGGAGTTGAGGTTGGAGAGGAAATTCTGGAGTTCTTCTTCACTGTGAGTCCAGATCATGAAAATGTCATCAATAAATCTGTACCAAACTTTGGGTTGGCAGGCCTGGGTAACCAAGAAGGCTTCCTCTAAGCGACCCATGAATAGGTTGGCGTACGAGGGGGCCATCCTGGTACCCATGGCTGTTCCCTTTAATTGTTGGTATGTCTGGCCTTCAAAAGTGAAGAAGTTGTGGGTCAGGATGAAGCTGGCTAAGGTAATGAGGAAAGAGGTTTTAGGTAGGGCGGCAGGTGATCGGCGTGAAAGGAAGTGCTCCATCGCAGCGAGGCCCTGGACATGCGGAATATTTGTGTATAAGGAAGTGGCATCAATGGTTACAAGGATGGTTTCCGGGGGTAACAGACTGGGTAGGGATTCCAGGCGTTCGAGAAAGTGGTTGGTGTCTTTGATGAAGGATGGGAGACTGCAAGTAATGGGTTGAAGGTGTTGATCTACGTAGGCGGAGATGCGTTCTGTGGGGGCTTGGTAACCAGCTACAATGGGACGGCCGGGATGATTGGGTTTGTGAATTTTGGGAAGAAGGTAGAAGGTGGGGGTGCGGGGTGTTGGTGGGGTCAGGAGGTTGATGGAGTCAGGTGAAAGGTTTTGTAGGGGGCCTAAGGTTCTGAGGATTCCTTGAAGCTCCGCCTGGACATCAGGAATGGGATTACCATGGCAAACTTTGTAAGTATTGTTGTCTGAAAGCTGACGCAGTCCCTCAGCCACATACTCCCGACGATCAAGTACCACAGTCGTGGAACCCTTGTCCGCCGGAAGAATGACGATGGATTGGTCGGCCTTCAGATCACGGATAGCCTGGGCTTCAGCAGTGGTGATGTTGGGAGTAGGATTAAGGTTTTTTAAGAAGGATTGAGAGGCAAGGCTGGAAGTCAGAAATTCCTGGAAGGTTAGGAGAGGGTGATTTTGAGGAAGAGGAGGTGGGTCCCGCTGTGACGGAGGACGGAACTGTTCCAGGCATGGTTCAATTTGGATAGTATCTTGGGGAGTTGGATCATTGGGAGTAGGATTAGGATCATTTTTCATCGTGGCAAAGTGATATTTCCAGCAGAGAGTACGGCTGTAGGACAGTAAATCTTTGACAAGGGCTGTTTGGTTAAATCTGGGAGTGGGGCTGAAGGTGAGGCCTTTGGATAGGACAGAGGTTTCGGATTGGGAAAGAGGTTTGGAGGAGAGGTTAACTACTGAATTGGGGTGTTGTGGTTCCAGATTGTGTTGATTGGAGTTTTGGGGTTTTGGAGGGAGTGGAGCTGGAAGTGGGAGATTGAGTAGATGGGAGAGACTGGGTTTGTGTGCAATGAGAGGAGGTTGAGGTTTGCTGGAAAGGTTGTGAAGGGTGAGTGAGTTGCCTTTCCGGAGGTGGGAAACCAGGAGATTGGATAGTTTTTTAAGGTGGAGGGTGGCATGTTGTTCTAATTTGCGGTTGGCCTGTAGGAGGATGCTCTGAACAACTGGTGTGGATGTGGGAGAGGAAAGATTGAGGACTTTTATTAGGGACAGGAGTTGATGGGTGTGTTGATTGGCTGAGTGGATGTGTAGGTGAAGGATTAGGTGGGTGAGGGCAATGGATTGTTCGGTTTGGAACTGGTATAGGGACTGATGGAAGGAAGGGTTGCAGCCAGAGATGGGAACTTTAAGTGTGAGGCCTTTGGGGGTGATGCCAAATGTCAGACAAGCCTGAGAAAATAAAATATGGGAGTGTAATCTGGCTAGGGCGAAGGCATGTTTGCGGAGGGAATGTAAATAAAACTTAATGGGGTCGTTGTGGAGGTGTTGTGAGGGTGACATGGTACTGGAAGGTGGAAAGTGGAACACGAGGCTGAAATGAAAATGAAAATAAATATAAAAATATATGGGGAGAGATAAAGGTAAATCTAGAAAGCAAATGGAGATCTGGTGTGAAAAAAGGCGAAAAAGGGTTGGTTAGAGCTGGGCTATGTTGATCCTGTGGTGAACTGGTGTAGGTAGATAATGATGTGCACAAAGGTTAGGTGGTTGTGTTGCCGCCAAAACACGTTAAAGGGTGGAGAAATACGGGAAAATTTCGAAAAAACTACGTGAGGATGTATTAAAAGGGTGGTTTGGTGGTGGCAGATTATGGAAATGAAGCTAACAATTGTCTGATGAAGAAATAATGACGTTAAAACCTGTGGGAAGCGGCTAAAAATGATCGATGATGTGAGAAAAACGGAAATGGAAATAAAGCAAAAGATATTAAAACTAGCCGAAAAGGTTGTTTAATAGCTGAAAGGAACTGTTTGTGAACTGGAAACGGTGGATTTTATAGCAGCGGTAGTGTTGAAAGCGGAAAAAAAAAAAAAAAATTTTTGGTTATGGTTTGGAAGTGGGTTACGTATTGTTACGTACCATTGAGTATATATCGGCGGGATAAAATTGTGTACTGGATTACGGTAAAAAAGGAGAAGGTGAATAGAAAGTAAAACTGCTGGCAAAAACAGAAGGAGGAAATAAGATGACAGAAAAGACTACGAAATGTAACAGTGACAATAACAATAACAATAACAAACGTGATTGTTGGATTCAAATTAATGATATGAATATAATAGAGGGAAACATTCCACGTGGGAAAAATATATTTAAAAAGAAAGATGATGAGACTTACCCAACAAAAGCGCTGGCAGGTCGATAGACACACAAATAAACACAAACATACACACAAAACTCTAGCTTTCGCAACCAACGGTTGCCTCGTCAGGAAAGAGGGAAGGAGAAGGAAAGACAAAAGGATATGGGTTTTAAGGGAGAGGGTAAGGAGTCATTCCAATCCCGGGAGCGGAAAGACTTACCCTAGGGGGAAAAAAGGACAGGTATACACTCGCACACACACACATATCCATCCATACATACAAGACACAAGCAGACATTTGTAAAGGCAAAGAGTTTGAGCAGAGATGTCAGTCGGGACGGAAGTATAGAGGCAAAGATGATGTTGAAAGACAGGTGAGGTATGAGCGGCGGCAGATTGAAATTAGGAATTAGCGGAGATTGAGGCCTGGCGGATAGCGAGAAGAGAGGATATGCTGAAGGGCAAGTTCCCATCTCCGGAGTTCTGACAGGTTGGTGTTAGTGGGAAGTATCCAGATAACCCGGACGGTGTAACACTGTGCCAAGATGTGCTGGCCGTGCACCAAGGCATGTTTAGCCACAGGGTGATCCTCATTACCAACAAACACTGTCTGCCTGTGTCCATTCATGCGAATGGACAGTTTGTTGCTGGTCATTCCCACATAGAACGCTTCACAGTGTAGGCAGGTCAGTTGGTAAATCACGTGGGTGCTTTCACACGTGGCTCTGCCTTTGATCGTGTACACCTTCCGGGTTACAGGACTGGAATAGGTGGTGGTGGGAGGGTGCATGGGACAGGTTTTACACCGGGGGCGGTTACAGGGGTAGGAGCCAGAGGGTAGGGAAGGTGGTTTGGGGATTTCATAGGGATGAACTAAGAGGTTACGAAGGTTAGGTGGACGGCGGAAAGACACTCTTGGTGGAGTGGGGAGGATTTCATGAAGGATGGATCTCATTTCAGGGCAGGATTTGAGGAAGTCGTATCCCTGCTGGAGAGCCACATTCAGAATCTGATCCAGTCCCGGAAAGTATCCTGTCACAAGTGGGGCACTTTTGGGGTTCTTCTGTGGAAGGTTCCGGGTTTGAGGAGATGAGGAAGTGGCTCTGGTTATTTGCTTCTGTACCAGGTCGGGAGGGTAGTTACGGGATGCAAAAGCTGTTTTCAGGTTGTTGGTGTAATGGTTCAAGGATTCCGGACTGGAGCAGATTCGTTTGCCACGAAGACCTAGGCTGTAGGGAAGGGACCGTTTGATGTGGAATGGGTGGCAGCTGTCATAATGGAGGTACTGTTGCTTGTTGGTGGGTTTGATGTGGACGGACGTGTGAAGCTGGCCATTGGACAGGTGGAGGTCAACGTCAAGGAAAGTGGCATGGGATTTAGAGTAGGACCAGGTGAATCTGATGGAACCAAAGGAGTTGAGGTTGGAGAGGAAATTCTGGAGTTCTTCTTCACTGTGAGTCCAGATCATGAAAATGTCATCAATAAATCTGTACCAAACTTTGGGTTGGCAGGCCTGGGTAACCAAGAAGGCTTCCTCTAAGCGACCCATGAATAGGTTGGCGTACGAGGGGGCCATCCTGGTACCCATGGCTGTTCCCTTTAATTGTTGGTATGTCTGGCCTTCAAAAGTGAAGAAGTTGTGGGTCAGGATGAAGCTGGCTAAGGTAATGAGGAAAGAGGTTTTAGGTAGGGCGGCAGGTGATCGGCGTGAAAGGAAGTGCTCCATCGCAGCGAGGCCCTGGACATGCGGAATATTTGTGTATAAGGAAGTGGCATCAATGGTTACAAGGATGGTTTCCGGGGGTAACAGACTGGGTAGGGATTCCAGGCGTTCGAGAAAGTGGTTGGTGTCTTTGATGAAGGATGGGAGACTGCAAGTAATGGGTTGAAGGTGTTGATCTACGTAGGCGGAGATGCGTTCTGTGGGGGCTTGGTAACCAGCTACAATGGGACGGCCGGGATGATTGGGTTTGTGAATTTTGGGAAGAAGGTAGAAGGTGGGGGTGCGGGGTGTTGGTGGGGTCAGGAGGTTGATGGAGTCAGGTGAAAGGTTTTGTAGGGGGCCTAAGGTTCTGAGGATTCCTTGAAGCTCCGCCTGGACATCAGGAATGGGATTACCATGGCAAACTTTGTAAGTATTGTTGTCTGAAAGCTGACGCAGTCCCTCAGCCACATACTCCCGACGATCAAGTACCACAGTCGTGGAACCCTTGTCCGCCGGAAGAATGACGATGGATTGGTCGGCCTTCAGATCACGGATAGCCTGGGCTTCAGCAGTGGTGATGTTGGGAGTAGGATTAAGGTTTTTTAAGAAGGATTGAGAGGCAAGGCTGGAAGTCAGAAATTCCTGGAAGGTTAGGAGAGGGTGATTTTGAGGAAGAGGAGGTGGGTCCCGCTGTGACGGAGGACGGAACTGTTCCAGGCATGGTTCAATTTGGATAGTATCTTGGGGAGTTGGATCATTGGGAGTAGGATTAGGATCATTTTTCATCGTGGCAAAGTGATATTTCCAGCAGAGAGTACGGCTGTAGGACAGTAAATCTTTGACAAGGGCTGTTTGGTTAAATCTGGGAGTGGGGCTGAAGGTGAGGCCTTTGGATAGGACAGAGGTTTCGGATTGGGAAAGAGGTTTGGAGGAGAGGTTAACTACTGAATTGGGGTGTTGTGGTTCCAGATTGTGTTGATTGGAGTTTTGGGGTTTTGGAGGGAGTGGAGCTGGAAGTGGGAGATTGAGTAGATGGGAGAGACTGGGTTTGTGTGCAATGAGAGGAGGTTGAGGTTTGCTGGAAAGGTTGTGAAGGGTGAGTGAGTTGCCTTTCCGGAGGTGGGAAACCAGGAGATTGGATAGTTTTTTAAGGTGGAGGGTGGCATGTTGTTCTAATTTGCGGTTGGCCTGTAGGAGGATGCTCTGAACAACTGGTGTGGATGTGGGAGAGGAAAGATTGAGGACTTTTATTAGGGACAGGAGTTGATGGGTGTGTTGATTGGCTGAGTGGATGTGTAGGTGAAGGATTAGGTGGGTGAGGGCAATGGATTGTTCGGTTTGGAACTGGTATAGGGACTGATGGAAGGAAGGGTTGCAGCCAGAGATGGGAACTTTAAGTGTGAGGCCTTTGGGGGTGATGCCAAATGTCAGACAAGCCTGAGAAAATAAAATATGGGAGTGTAATCTGGCTAGGGCGAAGGCATGTTTGCGGAGGGAATGTAAATAAAACTTAATGGGGTCGTTGTGGAGGTGTTGTGAGGGTGACATGGTACTGGAAGGTGGAAAGTGGAACACGAGGCTGAAATGAAAATGAAAATAAATATAAAAATATATGGGGAGAGATAAAGGTAAATCTAGAAAGCAAATGGAGATCTGGTGTGAAAAAAGGCGAAAAAGGGTTGGTTAGAGCTGGGCTATGTTGATCCTGTGGTGAACTGGTGTAGGTAGATAATGATGTGCACAAAGGTTAGGTGGTTGTGTTGCCGCCAAAACACGTTAAAGGGTGGAGAAATACGGGAAAATTTCGAAAAAACTACGTGAGGATGTATTAAAAGGGTGGTTTGGTGGTGGCAGATTATGGAAATGAAGCTAACAATTGTCTGATGAAGAAATAATGACGTTAAAACCTGTGGGAAGCGGCTAAAAATGATCGATGATGTGAGAAAAACGGAAATGGAAATAAAGCAAAAGATATTAAAACTAGCCGAAAAGGTTGTTTAATAGCTGAAAGGAACTGTTTGTGAACTGGAAACGGTGGATTTTATAGCAGCGGTAGTGTTGAAAGCGGAAAAAAAAAAAAAAAAAAATTTTTGGTTATGGTTTGGAAGTGGGTTACGTATTGTTACGTACCATTGAGTATATATCGGCGGGATAAAATTGTGTACTGGATTACGGTAAAAAAGGAGAAGGTGAATAGAAAGTAAAACTGCTGGCAAAAACAGAAGGAGGAAATAAGATGACAGAAAAGACTACGAAATGTAACAGTGACAATAACAATAACAATAACAAACGTGATTGTTGGATTCAAATTAATGATATGAATATAATAGAGGGAAACATTCCACGTGGGAAAAATATATTTAAAAAGAAAGATGATGAGACTTACCCAACAAAAGCGCTGGCAGGTCGATAGACACACAAATAAACACAAACATACACACAAAACTCTAGCTTTCGCAACCAACGGTTGCCTCGTCAGGAAAGAGGGAAGGAGAAGGAAAGACAAAAGGATATGGGTTTTAAGGGAGAGGGTAAGGAGTCATTCCAATCCCGGGAGCGGAAAGACTTACCCTAGGGGGAAAAAAGGACAGGTATACACTCGCACACACACACATATCCATCCATACATACAAGACACAAGCAGACATTTGTAAAGGCAAAGAGTTTGAGCAGAGATGTCAGTCGGGACGGAAGTATAGAGGCAAAGATGATGTTGAAAGACAGGTGAGGTATGAGCGGCGGCAGATTGAAATTAGGAATTAGCGGAGATTGAGGCCTGGCGGATAGCGAGAAGAGAGGATATGCTGAAGGGCAAGTTCCCATCTCCGGAGTTCTGACAGGTTGGTGTTAGTGGGAAGTATCCAGATAACCCGGACGGTGTAACACTGTGCCAAGATGTGCTGGCCGTGCACCAAGGCATGTTTAGCCACAGGGTGATCCTCATTACCAACAAACACTGTCTGCCTGTGTCCATTCATGCGAATGGACAGTTTGTTGCTGGTCATTCCCACATAGAACGCTTCACAGTGTAGGCAGGTCAGTTGGTAAATCACGTGGGTGCTTTCACACGTGGCTCTGCCTTTGATCGTGTACACCTTCCGGGTTACAGGACTGGAATAGGTGGTGGTGGGAGGGTGCATGGGACAGGTTTTACACCGGGGGCGGTTACAGGGGTAGGAGCCAGAGGGTAGGGAAGGTGGTTTGGGGATTTCATAGGGATGAACTAAGAGGTTACGAAGGTTAGGTGGACGGCGGAAAGACACTCTTGGTGGAGTGGGGAGGATTTCATGAAGGATGGATCTCATTTCAGGGCAGGATTTGAGGAAGTCGTATCCCTGCTGGAGAGCCACATTCAGAATCTGATCCAGTCCCGGAAAGTATCCTGTCACAAGTGGGGCACTTTTGGGGTTCTTCTGTGGAAGGTTCCGGGTTTGAGGAGATGAGGAAGTGGCTCTGGTTATTTGCTTCTGTACCAGGTCGGGAGGGTAGTTACGGGATGCAAAAGCTGTTTTCAGGTTGTTGGTGTAATGGTTCAAGGATTCCGGACTGGAGCAGATTCGTTTGCCACGAAGACCTAGGCTGTAGGGAAGGGACCGTTTGATGTGGAATGGGTGGCAGCTGTCATAATGGAGGTACTGTTGCTTGTTGGTGGGTTTGATGTGGACGGACGTGTGAAGCTGGCCATTGGACAGGTGGAGGTCAACGTCAAGGAAAGTGGCATGGGATTTAGAGTAGGACCAGGTGAATCTGATGGAACCAAAGGAGTTGAGGTTGGAGAGGAAATTCTGGAGTTCTTCTTCACTGTGAGTCCAGATCATGAAAATGTCATCAATAAATCTGTACCAAACTTTGGGTTGGCAGGCCTGGGTAACCAAGAAGGCTTCCTCTAAGCGACCCATGAATAGGTTGGCGTACGAGGGGGCCATCCTGGTACCCATGGCTGTTCCCTTTAATTGTTGGTATGTCTGGCCTTCAAAAGTGAAGAAGTTGTGGGTCAGGATGAAGCTGGCTAAGGTAATGAGGAAAGAGGTTTTAGGTAGGGCGGCAGGTGATCGGCGTGAAAGGAAGTGCTCCATCGCAGCGAGGCCCTGGACATGCGGAATATTTGTGTATAAGGAAGTGGCATCAATGGTTACAAGGATGGTTTCCGGGGGTAACAGACTGGGTAGGGATTCCAGGCGTTCGAGAAAGTGGTTGGTGTCTTTGATGAAGGATGGGAGACTGCAAGTAATGGGTTGAAGGTGTTGATCTACGTAGGCGGAGATGCGTTCTGTGGGGGCTTGGTAACCAGCTACAATGGGACGGCCGGGATGATTGGGTTTGTGAATTTTGGGAAGAAGGTAGAAGGTGGGGGTGCGGGGTGTTGGTGGGGTCAGGAGGTTGATGGAGTCAGGTGAAAGGTTTTGTAGGGGGCCTAAGGTTCTGAGGATTCCTTGAAGCTCCGCCTGGACATCAGGAATGGGATTACCATGGCAAACTTTGTAAGTATTGTTGTCTGAAAGCTGACGCAGTCCCTCAGCCACATACTCCCGACGATCAAGTACCACAGTCGTGGAACCCTTGTCCGCCGGAAGAATGACGATGGATTGGTCGGCCTTCAGATCACGGATAGCCTGGGCTTCAGCAGTGGTGATGTTGGGAGTAGGATTAAGGTTTTTTAAGAAGGATTGAGAGGCAAGGCTGGAAGTCAGAAATTCCTGGAAGGTTAGGAGAGGGTGATTTTGAGGAAGAGGAGGTGGGTCCCGCTGTGACGGAGGACGGAACTGTTCCAGGCATGGTTCAATTTGGATAGTATCTTGGGGAGTTGGATCATTGGGAGTAGGATTAGGATCATTTTTCATCGTGGCAAAGTGATATTTCCAGCAGAGAGTACGGCTGTAGGACAGTAAATCTTTGACAAGGGCTGTTTGGTTAAATCTGGGAGTGGGGCTGAAGGTGAGGCCTTTGGATAGGACAGAGGTTTCGGATTGGGAAAGAGGTTTGGAGGAGAGGTTAACTACTGAATTGGGGTGTTGTGGTTCCAGATTGTGTTGATTGGAGTTTTGGGGTTTTGGAGGGAGTGGAGCTGGAAGTGGGAGATTGAGTAGATGGGAGAGACTGGGTTTGTGTGCAATGAGAGGAGGTTGAGGTTTGCTGGAAAGGTTGTGAAGGGTGAGTGAGTTGCCTTTCCGGAGGTGGGAAACCAGGAGATTGGATAGTTTTTTAAGGTGGAGGGTGGCATGTTGTTCTAATTTGCGGTTGGCCTGTAGGAGGATGCTCTGAACAACTGGTGTGGATGTGGGGGAGGAAAGATTGAGGACTTTTATTAGGGACAGGAGTTGATGGGTGTGTTGATTGGCTGAGTGGATGTGTAGGTGAAGGATTAGGTGGGTGAGGGCAATGGATTGTTCGGTTTGGAACTGGTATAGGGACTGATGGAAGGAAGGGTTGCAGCCAGAGATGGGAACTTTAAGTGTGAGGCCTTTGGGGGTGATGCCAAATGTCAGACAAGCCTGAGAAAATAAAATATGGGAGTGTAATCTGGCTAGGGCGAAGGCATGTTTGCGGAGGGAATGTAAATAAAACTTAATGGGGTCGTTGTGGAGGTGTTGTGAGGGTGACATGGTACTGGAAGGTGGAAAGTGGAACACGAGGCTGAAATGAAAATGAAAATAAATATAAAAATATATGGGGAGAGATAAAGGTAAATCTAGAAAGCAAATGGAGATCTGGTGTGAAAAAAGGCGAAAAAGGGTTGGTTAGAGCTGGGCTATGTTGATCCTGTGGTGAACTGGTGTAGGTAGATAATGATGTGCACAAAGGTTAGGTGGTTGTGTTGCCGCCAAAACACGTTAAAGGGTGGAGAAATACGGGAAAATTTCGAAAAAACTACGTGAGGATGTATTAAAAGGGTGGTTTGGTGGTGGCAGATTATGGAAATGAAGCTAACAATTGTCTGATGAAGAAATAATGACGTTAAAACCTGTGGGAAGCGGCTAAAAATGATCGATGATGTGAGAAAAACGGAAATGGAAATAAAGCAAAAGATATTAAAACTAGCCGAAAAGGTTGTTTAATAGCTGAAAGGAACTGTTTGTGAACTGGAAACGGTGGATTTTATAGCAGCGGTAGTGTTGAAAGCGGAAAAAAAAAAAAAAAAATTTTTGGTTATGGTTTGGAAGTGGGTTACGTATTGTTACGTACCATTGAGTATATATCGGCGGGATAAAATTGTGTACTGGATTACGGTAAAAAAGGAGAAGGTGAATAGAAAGTAAAACTGCTGGCAAAAACAGAAGGAGGAAATAAGATGACAGAAAAGACTACGAAATGTAACAGTGACAATAACAATAACAATAACAAACGTGATTGTTGGATTAAAATTAATGATATGAATATAATAGAGGGAAACATTCCACGTGGGAAAAATATATTTAAAAAGAAAGATGATGAGACTTACCCAACAAAAGCGCTGGCAGGTCGATAGACACACAAATAAACACAAACATACACACAAAACTCTAGCTTTCGCAACCAACGGTTGCCTCGTCAGGAAAGAGGGAAGGAGAAGGAAAGACAAAAGGATATGGGTTTTAAGGGAGAGGGTAAGGAGTCATTCCAATCCCGGGAGCGGAAAGACTTACCCTAGGGGGAAAAAAGGACAGGTATACACTCGCACACACACACATATCCATCCATACATACAAGACACAAGCAGACATTTGTAAAGGCAAAGAGTTTGAGCAGAGATGTCAGTCGGGACGGAAGTATAGAGGCAAAGATGATGTTGAAAGACAGGTGAGGTATGAGCGGCGGCAGATTGAAATTAGGAATTAGCGGAGATTGAGGCCTGGCGGATAGCGAGAAGAGAGGATATGCTGAAGGGCAAGTTCCCATCTCCGGAGTTCTGACAGGTTGGTGTTAGTGGGAAGTATCCAGATAACCCGGACGGTGTAACACTGTGCCAAGATGTGCTGGCCGTGCACCAAGGCATGTTTAGCCACAGGGTGATCCTCATTACCAACAAACACTGTCTGCCTGTGTCCATTCATGCGAATGGACAGTTTGTTGCTGGTCATTCCCACATAGAACGCTTCACAGTGCCTTCGCCCTAGCCAGATTACACTCCCATATTTTATTTTCTCAGGCTTGTCTGACATTTGGCATCACCCCCAAAGGCCTCACACTTAAAGTTCCCATCTCTGGCTGCAACCCTTCCTTCCATCAGTCCCTATACCAGTTCCAAACCGAACAATCCATTGCCCTCACCCACCTAATCCTTCACCTACACATCCACTCAGCCAATCAACACACCCATCAACTCCTGTCCCTAATAAAAGTCCTCAATCTTTCCTCTCCCACATCCACACCAGTTGTTCAGAGCATCCTCCTACAGGCCAACCGCAAATTAGAACAACATGCCACCCTCCACCTTAAAAAACTATCCAATCTCCTGGTTTCCCACCTCCGGAAAGGCAACTCACTCACCCTTCACAACCTTTCCAGCAAACCTCAACCTCCTCTCATTGCACACAAACCCAGTCTCTCCCATCTACTCAATCTCCCACTTCCAGCTCCACTCCCTCCAAAACCCCAAAACTCCAATCAACACAATCTGGAACCACAACACCCCAATTCAGTAGTTAACCTCTCCTCCAAACCTCTTTCCCAATCCGAAACCTCTGTCCTATCCAAAGGCCTCACCTTCAGCCCCACTCCCAGATTTAACCAAACAGCCCTTGTCAAAGATTTACTGTCCTACAGCCGTACTCTCTGCTGGAAATATCACTTTGCCACGATGAAAAATGATCCTAATCCTACTCCCAATGATCCAACTCCCCAAGATACTATCCAAATTGAACCATGCCTGGAACAGTTCCGTCCTCCGTCACAGCGGGACCCACCTCCTCTTCCTCAAAATCACCCTCTCCTAACCTTCCAGGAATTTCTGACTTCCAGCCTTGCCTCTCAATCCTTCTTAAAAAACCTTAATCCTACTCCCAACATCACCACTGCTGAAGCCCAGGCTATCCGTGATCTGAAGGCCGACCAATCCATCGTCATTCTTCCGGCGGACAAGGGTTCCACGACTGTGGTACTTGATCGTCGGGAGTATGTGGCTGAGGGACTGCGTCAGCTTTCAGACAACAATACTTACAAAGTTTGCCATGGTAATCCCATTCCTGATGTCCAGGCGGAGCTTCAAGGAATCCTCAGAACCTTAGGCCCCCTACAAAACCTTTCACCTGACTCCATCAACCTCCTGACCCCACCAACACCCCGCACCCCCACCTTCTACCTTCTTCCCAAAATTCACAAACCCAATCATCCCGGCCGTCCCATTGTAGCTGGTTACCAAGCCCCCACAGAACGCATCTCCGCCTACGTAGATCAACACCTTCAACCCATTACTTGCAGTCTCCCATCCTTCATCAAAGACACCAACCACTTTCTCGAACGCCTGGAATCCCTACCCAGTCTGTTACCCCCGGAAACCATCCTTGTAACCATTGATGCCACTTCCTTATACACAAATATTCCGCATGTCCAGGGCCTCGCTGCGATGGAGCACTTCCTTTCACGCCGATCACCTGCCGCCCTACCTAAAACCTCTTTCCTCATTACCTTAGCCAGCTTCATCCTGACCCACAACTTCTTCACTTTTGAAGGCCAGACATACCAACAATTAAAGGGAACAGCCATGGGTACCAGGATGGCCCCCTCGTACGCCAACCTATTCATGGGTCGCTTAGAGGAAGCCTTCTTGGTTACCCAGGCCTGCCAACCCAAAGTTTGGTACAGATTTATTGATGACATTTTCATGATCTGGACTCACAGTGAAGAAGAACTCCAGAATTTCCTCTCCAACCTCAACTCCTTTGGTTCCATCAGATTCACCTGGTCCTACTCTAAATCCCATGCCACTTTCCTTGACGTTGACCTCCACCTGTCCAATGGCCAGCTTCACACGTCCGTCCACATCAAACCCACCAACAAGCAACAGTACCTCCATTATGACAGCTGCCACCCATTCCACATCAAACGGTCCCTTCCCTACAGCCTAGGTCTTCGTGGCAAACGAATCTGCTCCAGTCCGGAATCCTTGAACCATTACACCAACAACCTGAAAACAGCTTTTGCATCCCGTAACTACCCTCCCGACCTGGTACAGAAGCAAATAACCAGAGCCACTTCCTCATCTCCTCAAACCCGGAACCTTCCACAGAAGAACCCCAAAAGTGCCCCACTTGTGACAGGATACTTTCCGGGACTGGATCAGATTCTGAATGTGGCTCTCCAGCAGGGATACGACTTCCTCAAATCCTGCCCTGAAATGAGATCCATCCTTCATGAAATCCTCCCCACTCCACCAAGAGTGTCTTTCCGCCGTCCACCTAACCTTCGTAACCTCTTAGTTCATCCCTATGAAATCCCCAAACCACCTTCCCTACCCTCTGGCTCCTACCCCTGTAACCGCCCCCGGTGTAAAACCTGTCCCATGCACCCTCCCACCACCACCTATTCCAGTCCTGTAACCCGGAAGGTGTACACGATCAAAGGCAGAGCCACGTGTGAAAGCACCCACGTGATTTACCAACTGACCTGCCTACACTGTGAAGCGTTCTATGTGGGAATGACCAGCAACAAACTGTCCATTCGCATGAATGGACACAGGCAGACAGTGTTTGTTGGTAATGAGGATCACCCTGTGGCTAAACATGCCTTGGTGCACGGCCAGCACATCTTGGCACAGTGTTACACCGTCCGGGTTATCTGGATACTTCCCACTAACACCAACCTGTCAGAACTCCGGAGATGGGAACTTGCCCTTCAGCATATCCTCTCTTCTCGCTATCCGCCAGGCCTCAATCTCCGCTAATTCCTAATTTCAATCTGCCGCCGCTCATACCTCACCTGTCTTTCAACATCATCTTTGCCTCTATACTTCCGTCCCGACTGACATCTCTGCTCAAACTCTTTGCCTTTACAAATGTCTGCTTGTGTCTTGTATGTATGGATGGATATGTGTGTGTGTGCGAGTGTATACCTGTCCTTTTTTCCCCCTAGGGTAAGTCTTTCCGCTCCCGGGATTGGAATGACTCCTTACCCTCTCCCTTAAAACCCATATCCTTTTGTCTTTCCTTCTCCTTCCCTCTTTCCTGACGAGGCAACCGTTGGTTGCGAAAGCTAGAGTTTTGTGTGTATGTTGGTGTTTATTTGTGTGTCTATCGACCTGCCAGCGCTTTTGTTGGGTAAGTCTCATCATCTTTCTTTTTAAATATATTTTTCCCACGTGGAATGTTTCCCTCTATTATATTCATATCATTAATTTGAATCCAACAATCACGTTTGTTATTGTTATTGTTATTGTCACTGTTACATTTCGTAGTCTTTTCTGTCATCTTATTTCCTCCTTCTGTTTTTGCCAGCAGTTTTACTTTCTATTCACCTTCTCCTTTTTTACCGTAATCCAGTACACAATTTTATCCCGCCGATATATACTCAATGGTACGTAACAATACGTAACCCACTTCCAAACCATAACCAAAAATTTTTTTTTTTTTTTTCCGCTTTCAACACTACCGCTGCTATAAAATCCACCGTTTCCAGTTCACAAACAGTTCCTTTCAGCTATTAAACAACCTTTTCGGCTAGTTTTAATATCTTTTGCTTTATTTCCATTTCCGTTTTTCTCACATCATCGATCATTTTTAGCCGCTTCCCACAGGTTTTAACGTCATTATTTCTTCATCAGACAATTGTTAGCTTCATTTCCATAATCTGCCACCACCAAACCACCCTTTTAATACATCCTCACGTAGTTTTTTCGAAATTTTCCCGTATTTCTCCACCCTTTAACGTGTTTTGGCGGCAACACAACCACCTAACCTTTGTGCACATCATTATCTACCTACACCAGTTCACCACAGGATCAACATAGCCCAGCTCTAACCAACCCTTTTTCGCCTTTTTTCACACCAGATCTCCATTTGCTTTCTAGATTTACCTTTATCTCTCCCCATATATTTTTATATTTATTTTCATTTTCATTTCAGCCTCGTGTTCCACTTTCCACCTTCCAGTACCATGTCACCCTCACAACACCTCCACAACGACCCCATTAAGTTTTATTTACATTCCCTCCGCAAACATGCCTTCGCCCTAGCCAGATTACACTCCCATATTTTATTTTCTCAGGCTTGTCTGACATTTGGCATCACCCCCAAAGGCCTCACACTTAAAGTTCCCATCTCTGGCTGCAACCCTTCCTTCCATCAGTCCCTATACCAGTTCCAAACCGAACAATCCATTGCCCTCACCCACCTAATCCTTCACCTACACATCCACTCAGCCAATCAACACACCCATCAACTCCTGTCCCTAATAAAAGTCCTCAATCTTTCCTCTCCCACATCCACACCAGTTGTTCAGAGCATCCTCCTACAGGCCAACCGCAAATTAGAACAACATGCCACCCTCCACCTTAAAAAACTATCCAATCTCCTGGTTTCCCACCTCCGGAAAGGCAACTCACTCACCCTTCACAACCTTTCCAGCAAACCTCAACCTCCTCTCATTGCACACAAACCCAGTCTCTCCCATCTACTCAATCTCCCACTTCCAGCTCCACTCCCTCCAAAACCCCAAAACTCCAATCAACACAATCTGGAACCACAACACCCCAATTCAGTAGTTAACCTCTCCTCCAAACCTCTTTCCCAATCCGAAACCTCTGTCCTATCCAAAGGCCTCACCTTCAGCCCCACTCCCAGATTTAACCAAACAGCCCTTGTCAAAGATTTACTGTCCTACAGCCGTACTCTCTGCTGGAAATATCACTTTGCCACGATGAAAAATGATCCTAATCCTACTCCCAATGATCCAACTCCCCAAGATACTATCCAAATTGAACCATGCCTGGAACAGTTCCGTCCTCCGTCACAGCGGGACCCACCTCCTCTTCCTCAAAATCACCCTCTCCTAACCTTCCAGGAATTTCTGACTTCCAGCCTTGCCTCTCAATCCTTCTTAAAAAACCTTAATCCTACTCCCAACATCACCACTGCTGAAGCCCAGGCTATCCGTGATCTGAAGGCCGACCAATCCATCGTCATTCTTCCGGCGGACAAGGGTTCCACGACTGTGGTACTTGATCGTCGGGAGTATGTGGCTGAGGGACTGCGTCAGCTTTCAGACAACAATACTTACAAAGTTTGCCATGGTAATCCCATTCCTGATGTCCAGGCGGAGCTTCAAGGAATCCTCAGAACCTTAGGCCCCCTACAAAACCTTTCACCTGACTCCATCAACCTCCTGACCCCACCAACACCCCGCACCCCCACCTTCTACCTTCTTCCCAAAATTCACAAACCCAATCATCCCGGCCGTCCCATTGTAGCTGGTTACCAAGCCCCCACAGAACGCATCTCCGCCTACGTAGATCAACACCTTCAACCCATTACTTGCAGTCTCCCATCCTTCATCAAAGACACCAACCACTTTCTCGAACGCCTGGAATCCCTACCCAGTCTGTTACCCCCGGAAACCATCCTTGTAACCATTGATGCCACTTCCTTATACACAAATATTCCGCATGTCCAGGGCCTCGCTGCGATGGAGCACTTCCTTTCACGCCGATCACCTGCCGCCCTACCTAAAACCTCTTTCCTCATTACCTTAGCCAGCTTCATCCTGACCCACAACTTCTTCACTTTTGAAGGCCAGACATACCAACAATTAAAGGGAACAGCCATGGGTACCAGGATGGCCCCCTCGTACGCCAACCTATTCATGGGTCGCTTAGAGGAAGCCTTCTTGGTTACCCAGGCCTGCCAACCCAAAGTTTGGTACAGATTTATTGATGACATTTTCATGATCTGGACTCACAGTGAAGAAGAACTCCAGAATTTCCTCTCCAACCTCAACTCCTTTGGTTCCATCAGATTCACCTGGTCCTACTCTAAATCCCATGCCACTTTCCTTGACGTTGACCTCCACCTGTCCAATGGCCAGCTTCACACGTCCGTCCACATCAAACCCACCAACAAGCAACAGTACCTCCATTATGACAGCTGCCACCCATTCCACATCAAACGGTCCCTTCCCTACAGCCTAGGTCTTCGTGGCAAACGAATCTGCTCCAGTCCGGAATCCTTGAACCATTACACCAACAACCTGAAAACAGCTTTTGCATCCCGTAACTACCCTCCCGACCTGGTACAGAAGCAAATAACCAGAGCCACTTCCTCATCTCCTCAAACCCGGAACCTTCCACAGAAGAACCCCAAAAGTGCCCCACTTGTGACAGGATACTTTCCGGGACTGGATCAGATTCTGAATGTGGCTCTCCAGCAGGGATACGACTTCCTCAAATCCTGCCCTGAAATGAGATCCATCCTTCATGAAATCCTCCCCACTCCACCAAGAGTGTCTTTCCGCCGTCCACCTAACCTTCGTAACCTCTTAGTTCATCCCTATGAAATCCCCAAACCACCTTCCCTACCCTCTGGCTCCTACCCCTGTAACCGCCCCCGGTGTAAAACCTGTCCCATGCACCCTCCCACCACCACCTATTCCAGTCCTGTAACCCGGAAGGTGTACACGATCAAAGGCAGAGCCACGTGTGAAAGCACCCACGTGATTTACCAACTGACCTGCCTACACTGTGAAGCGTTCTATGTGGGAATGACCAGCAACAAACTGTCCATTCGCATGAATGGACACAGGCAGACAGTGTTTGTTGGTAATGAGGATCACCCTGTGGCTAAACATGCCTTGGTGCACGGCCAGCACATCTTGGCACAGTGTTACACCGTCCGGGTTATCTGGATACTTCCCACTAACACCAACCTGTCAGAACTCCGGAGATGGGAACTTGCCCTTCAGCATATCCTCTCTTCTCGCTATCCGCCAGGCCTCAATCTCCGCTAATTCCTAATTTCAATCTGCCGCCGCTCATACCTCACCTGTCTTTCAACATCATCTTTGCCTCTATACTTCCGTCCCGACTGACATCTCTGCTCAAACTCTTTGCCTTTACAAATGTCTGCTTGTGTCTTGTATGTATGGATGGATATGTGTGTGTGTGCGAGTGTATACCTGTCCTTTTTTCCCCCTAGGGTAAGTCTTTCCGCTCCCGGGATTGGAATGACTCCTTACCC